>NC_084553.2:30328450-30555950 GCF_033978685.3 Nerophis lumbriciformis
ACCCATATACTTTGTTTTTGTCTCTTTATTTTTTTAAAGTTTGTTATTTAAAAAAACCCACAACACTATGCAAGGGCATAGAGAACTTTTGGCTGAGAGCAGTGAAACCCAAATAGTTAAAAAAGGTATTTTTAAACCATATTATATTTTTACACACTTAAATTTACAATGCTTCATACTGCTACCTTATTTAGCTATGTGAGAGGGGCAAAATATTACAAACACTTAAACCCGGTATGATGCATAGCAGTTGTACACCACTGCAAAAACTTCGGCCAATAATAATAAACGTCAATACACAGTACAGTAATCCCTAGTGTATTGCGGTTAATTGGTTCCAGACATGACCATGATGAATGAATTTCTGCAAAGTATTTATTTTACATCAAATAATTATTTTACTCCCTTCTAAATCAATTTTCAACATTATGAGAGCCCTCTAGACAGCCTGACCCAAATAGTGGCCGCTATACGGAATAGCGTGATCTGATTGGGTTTGTCTCGCCTGGTTGCTAATATTACTGTTGTATTGATATTTTTCTAGTTCCTTTTGCCACTGCTATGTGTGAAAATGATTACTTTAGGGCAAACATATTGAAAAATATGTTTAGGAAAACCAACAAAAATTGAGGGACAACTGCATATCCTGTATGCAGCTATGTTTTATTGACCGTATTGGATTGTGCAGATCCATCCAATGTTGTGTGTGGGTGTGACTACTTAGTACATAATCCCATTCATCTAAAAAAGTTGCGTCATGTTTTTCAAAAGGGACCGCTAAAGAGATGTGTAAAGATGGTGGTTAGCTGCACATACGCTTGTAGGGCATCTTGGAGCGTGTTTTCACGTAGAGCCTCTTGCTTTTGCCAGTGTGAACCTTCTTGATGTTGTAGCCAAGCGTGTTGCAGCGTTTCTTCCGGCAGTCCAGACAAACGCCTTTGTGAAAGGCTCTGTTGTCCCTGCACTCGTAGGCCACGATCTGCCCGTCCTTGTTGAGAAGTGAGTCAATGAACAGATGCACGGAACGTTCGTGGGCACATTTCACTGTTTGTTCAAAGCCTGACGGACAGAATGGAAGAGTAACATTAGTCATTGCAATCATTAAGGCCACGAGCTTTGTTGTTTTACTGACTTTTTTTTATACAACCCGTTTTGACATAGTAAATAATAGGACTGTTTGAAAGACTATGCAAACATTAGAAAACTGATTCCTTCAAAACTTGCAGTGGGGTGGTATAAATTAAATCTTGGGGGGGAACATAGAATATAATTACAAAACCCAAAACCAGTGAAGTTGGCAGGTTGTGTAATTCGTGAATAACAACAGAATACAATGATTTGCAAATCCCTTTCAACTTATATTCAACTGAATAGACTGCAAATACAATATATTTAATGTTCAAACTGAGAAACTTGTTTTTTATTGCAAATAATCATTAACTTAGAATTTAATGGCAGCAATAAATTGCAAAAAAGTTGGCAAAGGGGCATTTTTACCACTGTGTTACATGGCCTTTCCTTTTAACAACACTCAATAAACGTTTGGGAACTGAAGAGACCAATTTTTGAAGCTCTTCAGGTGGAATTATTTCCAGTTCTTGCTTGATGTACAGTTTAAGTTGTTCAACAGTCCGGGGTCTCCGTTGTGGTATTTTAGGCTTCATAATGCGCCACACATTTTCAATGGGAGACATGTCTGGACTACAGGCAGGCCAGTCTAGTACATGCACTCTTTTACTATGAAGCCACACTGTTGTAGCGCATGGCTTGGCATTGTCTTGCTGAAATAAGGAGAGGCGTCCACAATAATGTTGCTTGGATGGAAACATGTGTTGCTCCAAAATCTGTATGTACCTTTCAGCATTAATGGTGCCTTCACAGATGTGCAACTTATCCATACCTTGAGCACTAATACACCCCCATACCATCACAGATGCTAACTTTTGAACTTTGCGCCTATAACAATCCGGATTGGTTCTTTTCCTTTTTGGTCAAGAGGACACAATGTCCACAGTTTCCAAAAACAATTTGAAATGTGGACTCGTCACACCACAGAAGACTTGTCCACTTTGCATCAGTCCATCTTAGATGAGCTCGGGCCCAGCGAAGCCGGCAGCGTTTATGGGTGTTGTTGATAAATGGCTTTGGCTTTGCATAGTAGAGTTTTAACTTGCACTTACAGATGTAGTGACAAACTGTAGTTACTGACAGTGGTTTTCTGGAGTGTTTCTGAGCCCGTGTGGTGATATCCTTTACACACTGATGTCGCTGTTTGATGCAGTACCGCATGAGGGATCGAAGGTCCGTAATATCATCGTTTACGTGCAGGGATTTCTCCAGATTCTCTGAGCCTTTTGATGATATTACAAACCGTAGACGGTGAAATCCCTAAATTCCTTGCAGTAGCTCGTTGAGAAATGTTGTTCTTAAACTGTTCGACAATTTGCTCACACATTTGTTCACAAAGTGGTGACCCTCGTCCCCATCCTTGTTTGTGAATGACTGAGCATTTCATGGAATCTACTTTTATACCCAATCATGGCACCCACCTGTTCCCAATTTGCCTGTTCACCTGTGGGGTGTTCCAAATAAGTGTTTGATGAGCATTCCTCAACTTTCTCAGTCTTTTCTGCCACTTGTGCCAGCCTTTTTGAAACATGTTGCAGGCATCAAATTCCAAATGAGCTAATATTTGCAAAAAATGTAAGTTTTCCAGTTCAAACGTTAAGTATCTTGTCTTTGCAGTCTTATTAATTGTATATAGGTTGAAAAGGATTTGCAAATCATTGTAGATTGTTTTTATTTACGATTTACACAACGTGCCAACTTCACTGGTTTTGGGGTTTGTATAATAACAACACCCGTCATCTTCCGTGAACCAGGAAATAGCCTGCTAACAACACAGATGCAGAAATCAATCTTTTAAATGTTTTAGATGGCGCAGGTTAGCACTCTACCCTGTTACATTCTCACTGCATAGCATAGGTGTCAAACTCGAGGCTCGGGGGCTTGATCTGACCCGCCACATCATTTTATGTGACCTGTAAAAGCTTGAAAAAATGTGTGTTCATGAAGCACGTCATTATCATTGCTAAATGGTCTTTCAATTTTGACAGAAGAAAAAGATTGGCATACAATTGCATATCTTCTAAACTTTATAAACATCTTATTATGCAACAAGATATTGCATACATTATTTTGTTATGCAGAGATAAATACCTAAATTATTGGTGAACCGATACAACTTTTTCACTTCCAATATGATACAGATATTAGAGCGTTGAGTATTAATCTAATACTTTCATTATTTTGTAGTGTAGAATGTTAGAAAGGGTTTGATCAAGTGAAATCACTCAGAACAAATGGTAGGCATGAAAAACACTAACCTACACTAACCATTATTCTGTTTATAAGTTAGAGTGGAGTAGAAATTGTTTTTGGCGACACTTGGTGTCCACAATAATTTACGAGGGTAAGCTCATGAAGCAGTAAGTTGAATGATGCGGACATGTTTGTTACTGGATACTTTCTATACGCTTCTGCCTCTGAGACTTTGGATTTGTAAGTAATATGCAACTATAATCATTTGATACTTGTTTATATTGACATGTCGTGTTTTAGAATGTTATAATGTTTAATTAAAGGCCTACTGAAACCCACTACTACCGACCACGCAGTCTGATAGTTTATACATCAATGATAAAATCTTAACTTTGCAACACATGCCAATACGGCCGGGTTAGCTTACTAAAGTGCAATTTTAAATTCCGCGCGAAATATCCTGCTGAAAACGTCTCGGTATGATGACGTCAGCACGTGACGTCACGGATTGTGGAGGACATTTTGGGAGAGCATGGTGGCCAGCTATTAAGTCGTCTGTTTTCATCTCAAAATTCCACAGTATTCTGGACATCTGTGTTGGTGAATCTTTTGCAATTTGTTCAATGAACAATGGAGACAGCAAAGAAGAAAGCTGTAGGTGGGAAGCGGTGTATTGCGGCCGACTGCAGCAACACAAACACAGCTGGTGTTTCATTGTTTACATTCCCGAAAGATGACAGTCAAGCTTTACCATTGGCCTGTGGAGAACTGGGACAACAGAGACTCTTACCAGGAGGACTTTGAGTTGGATGCGCAGACGCGGTACCGTGAGTACGCATGCAGCTGCGGCTTCCAAATATTTGATCGCTTGCCCGTACGTGCGTGTCGCTATGTGCATGTCACGTACGTAACTTTGGGGAGGTGAACGGTACTTTGGGCTGTGGGATTGAGTGTGTTGTGCAGGTGTTTGAGTTGTATTGGCGGGTTATATGGACGGGAGGGGGGAGGTGTTTGTTATGCGGGATTAATTTGTGGCATATTAAATATAAGCCTGGTTGTGTTGTGGCTAATAGAGTATATATATGTCTTGTGTTTATTTACAGTTTTAGTCATTCCCAGCTGAATATCAGGTCCCACCCGCCTCTCACAGCATCTTCCCTATCTGAATAGCTCCCACTGCCCTCTAGTCTTTCACTCTCACTTTCCTCATCCACAAATCTTTCATCCTCGCTCAAATTAATGGGGAAATCGTCGCTTTCTCGGTCCGAATCGCTCTCGCTGCTGGTGGCCATGATTGTAAACAATGTGCGGATGTGAGGAGCTCCACAACCTGTGACGTCACGCTACTCGTCTGCTACTTCCGGTACAGGCAAGGCTTTTTTATCATCGACCAAAAGTTGCGAACTTTATCGTCGATGTTCTCTACTAAATCCTTTCAGCAAAAATATGGCAATATCGCGAAATGATCAAGTATGACACATAGAATGGACCTGCTATCCCCGTTTAAATAAGAAAATCGCATTTCAGTAGGCCTTTAAGGACAATTATTCCGTAAGCGTAGCTTAAGTGCTAATGTGTGCTTAGCTATTGTGTAGCTCCTAGTAACCTATAGACTATTGCGTTTACATTTTATAAATGATATCACTAAAATACAAGAAAAGACCAACCCTGTTTGCTTATTGGAGGACATTTAGGTGTTAACTGGCTGTCTAGCTTTGCACAAGTAAATTTCGCTACAAGATTGCTTAAAATCTTAATATCCCCTCGGGGATTATTAAAGTGATTCTGATTCTGATTTATTGCAGCTTATATCGGATCGGAACACCCCTTATTGTAATATCTGCTTTTCACATTGACAGGATTTCAAAGCAAGTTATCCATCAGTAAAACATGTAACAAATGTGAGGCAATTATACATTCATATTTATATAGAGTATATTTCACTGCTAGAAGTGGCCCTCTGAGGGCAGCCATACATGGGATGTGGCCCTCAATGAAAACGAGTTGGACAATGCTGCTGTATAGCATTAGGCTGCTGCCATATCAGAAACAAATCTTTTGCCAAGGTGAACTGTTAACAAAACAAGCCTAAAATGAAATTATAGATTGCTGTTTATTTGTTTTTATCCAACAGCAACGTGGTGAGCATATTGCTGTTTATTTGTTTTTATCCAACAGCAACGTGGTGAGCAGCCATGTGCGCTCTGACAAAAACGAGGCATTAGTTTTCAGTGAATCACCTTTTTGTGATGCCTCAAAGCAGAGGGACCTCTCCCCTGTCAGTGAACTCTAATGTCAACATATACAACAAGCTAATGACAAAATGACAAACATTTCTTCAATGAAAGTATATTATTTTTGTTCATTAGTTACTTTCTAGATCGATGTAATGAATAATTGTACGGTTGTTGTTTTATGGTGTATCAGTGTAAATGGAAACCGGTACCACAGGATTTTTATGGTAAAATGTGGACGTCTGTGCTGCCAGCTTTTTACCGTTACAGCTGTTGTCATTTTACAGTGCACACTTTGATGGATAACTTGCTTTGAAATCATAAGTCAAGCAGAGTTTTAAGTTATTTTTATTTGAACAAAAGAAAAATGTTCAGAGAGTAAGATATATTTGTTGCATTATGAGATATTATTAAAGTTTAAAAGATATGCAACTACATGCAGTATATGTATTTTTTCTGTCAAAATGGAAAGAACAAATACATTTAGTCAGAAAAGATAAATGGGTCGATCTGAGATCTAAATACTACGCGCCAAACAGTGTGTGCAAACTATAAAATTGCATGTCTTATTAGCAAACGTGTTGTGTGTGATAAGACTGCTTGTACAATTAATAACTGGTGCAGACCGCCCTATTTAAATAAGGATTTTGCGTGTACTATGCGACATTCACTATGGAGACTCTTACTTACTGCACATTGATGTTATGCTCCTACCAGTGATGGTTTGCTATGTTTTCAAACATGCAGTAGAGATATATGTACGACTTTTTCTGGGCACTTTAGAAGCAGTCCTACAGTGCATCTACAATCATACTTGCCAACCTTGAGACCTCCGATTTCGGGAGGGGGGCGTGGTTGGGTGCGTGGTTAAGAGGGGAGGAGTATATTTACAGCTAGAATTCACCAAGTCAAGTATTTCATATATACATGTATAAGAAATACTTGACTTTCAGTGAATTCTAGCTATATGTATATATGTATATATATATATATATATATATATATATATATATATATATATCCATCCATCCATCCATCTTCTTCCGCTTATCCGAGGTCGGGTCGCGGGGGCAGCAGCTTAAGCAGGGAAGCCCAGACTTCCCTCTCCCCAGCCACCTCGTCCAGCTCCTCCCGGGGGATCCCGAGGCGTTCCCAGGCCAGCCGGGAGAGATAGTCTTCCCAGCGTGTCCTGGGTCTTCCCCGTGGCCTCCTACCGGTCGGACGTGCCCGAAACACCTTCCTAGGGAGGCGTTCGGGTGGCATCCTGACCAGATGCCCGAACCACCTCATCTGGCTCCTCTCGATGTGGAGGAGCAGCGGCTTTACTTTGAGCTCCTCCCGGATGACAGAGCTTCTCACCCTATCTCTAAGGGAGAGCCCCGCCACTCGGCGGAGGAAACTCATTTCGGCCGCTTGTACCCGTGATCTTGTCCTTTCGGTCATGACCCAAAGCTCATGACCATAGGTGAGGATGGGAACGTAGATCGACCGGTAAATCGAGAGCTTTGCCTTCCGGCTCAGCTCCTTCTTCACCACAACGGATCGATACAGCGTCCGCATTACTGAAGACGCCGCACCGATCCGCCTGTCGATCTCACGATCCACTCTTCCCCCACTCGTGAACAAGACTCCGAGGTACTTGAACTCCTCCACTTGGGGCAAGATCTCCTCCCCAACTCGGAGATGGCACTCCACCCTTTTCCGGGAGAGAACCATGGACTCGGACTTGGAGGTGCTGATTCCCATCCCAGTCGCCTCACACTCGGCTGCGAACCGATCCAGTGAGAGCTGAAGATCTTGGCCGGAGGAAGCCATCAGGACCACATCATCTGCAAATAGCAGTGACCTAATCCTGCAGCCACCAAACCAGATCCCCTCAACGCCCTGACTGCGCCTAGAAATTCTGTCCATAAAGGTTATGAACAGAATCGGTGACAAAGGGCAGCCTTGGCGGAGTCCAACCCTCACTGGAAACGTGTCCGACTTACTGCCGGCAATGCGGACCAAGCTCTGACACTGATTATACAGGGAGCGAACTGCCACAATAAGACAGTCCGTTACCCCATACTCTCTGAGCACTCCCCACAGGACTTCCCGGGGTACACGGTCGAATGCCTTCTCCAAGTCCACAAAGCACATGTAGACTGGTTGGGCAAACTCCCATGCACCCTCAAGGACCCTGCCGAGAGTATAGAGCTGGTCCACAGTTCCACGACCAGGACGAAAACCACACTGTTCCTCCTGAATCCGAGGTTCGACTATCCGGCGTAGCCTCCTCTCCAGTACACCTGAATAGACCTATATATATATATATATAAATAAGAGAAATACTTGAATTTCAGTGTTCATTTATTTATTTATTTACACATATACACACACATAACACTCATCTACTTATTGTTGAGTTAAGGGTTGAATTGTCCATCATTGTTCTATTCTCTGTCACTATTTTTCTAACCATGCTGAACACCCTCTCTGATGATACATTCTGCTTTGTCTCCTTGTTGTGTGCGCAGTTGTGCACTGCACTCTCTAAAAGCCGTAGATGTTATTGTCACATATGCATGTACAGTAGATGGCAGTATTGTCCTGTTTAAGAGTGTCACAACATTGCTGTTTACGGCAGACAAACTGCTTTACGGTAGACAAAAACATGACTGCTGTAGTTGTGTGTTGTTGCCGCGCTGGGAGGACGTTAATGAAACTGCCTAACAATAAACCCACATAAGAAACCAAGAACTCGCCCTCGATCATTCTACAGTTATAACGTGATTGGGCAGGCACGCTGTTTATATTGTGGGAAAGGGGACGTGAAAACAGGCTGTCGACACGTCACTGAGGTGCGCATGGAGCTGGAGGGGGCGTGGCCTCCAGGTGCGCATGGAGCTGAAGGGGGCGTGGCCTCCAGCTCCGCCTGAATTTCGGGAGAAAAGTTGTCCCAGGAGGTTTTCGGGAGAGGCGCTGAATTTCGGGAGTCTCCCGGAAAATCCGGGAGGGTTGGCAAGTATGCAGTCTACAATGGAACCCACTTTTTGAGCGTGCCGAATGTGCGCTCTCGAAAATGCTGGCACTAACTGCAAGCTTGTGCTGGAATGTTACAGATGCAATAAAATGCATATTGCAATAATTTTTTTCATTTATATCAAAAAAACTTATTGCAATATGCAAACGTCAATAAAAAAAAGCCAGCATACACCAAAATGCATCAATTAAATGTGTTTTAATCAGCCACTTAAGTCATACAGCAGGTATGAAATGATACAATCATATGAACTCTAAATGGTCCCTAGTGTGTGAATGTGAGTGTGAATGTTGTCTGTCTATCTGTGTTGGCCCTGTGATGAGGTGGCAACTTGTCCAGGGTGTAGCCCGCCCTTCCGCCAGGGTGCAGCTGGGATAGGCCCCAGCACCCCCGCGACCCTGAGAGGGACAAGCGGTAAAAAATGGATGGATGGATATTACTGAATAGACAATATGTCTAATGTTTTTATTTTTGACAGTCCAAATATGTTGACAAGCATACGTAGAATGGAGCTGCAGCGCAATCTCCTCCTTTTTCACAGCCATTTCTGCACAACGGGCAGTTTGCGCGTCCTGTGTAGACGTGCTAAACATAGAAGTAAAATAGCGGCTGCTGAACAGTTTTAGTCTTGATAAATCACACTGCGTTTGATAAATAATTTTCTCCTGCCAGTATTGTGGGCGTTCTGATGTTTAGCATATATCCTGCATATTCATACAAACAGAGACTCGAAATGGATTGTGCTCCTTATTTTGCTTACTAAAGAGATGCAATCCACTGCGCACAATTTTAATAGATCAGATTTGGGTTCGCTATCAAGTTTGCATGTGTTTTAATACACGCAAAGCTTTAGTAGAACAGGCCCAATGTGCTTTATTGAGGCATATTATTTCCAGGCTTTTGCGGGCCGTATAAAATGATGTGGTGGGCCAGATCTGGCCCCCGGGGCCTTGATTTTGACACCTATGATGTACGACATTAAGACTAGACAGAAAATATATTCATTTGTATTCTTGGGGATTCTTCACAAAAATTGGTTGTGTATATTTTGCAGAAACAAGGGTTTGTGTGCTTGAGCAGAGAACAAGAAATAAAATGTTGTGCCATGATTGAGTACTCTTAGTGTGACCACAGCTGGCCATGAAGGGTGTGAAAGTGTAGATTGACATCATTATCTTCAAAGGATGACACCTCTCATCCTTTCATGTTGTCACTCCCCTAACGACATTAATATTTCCTCTTTAAAGGCCTCATTTCTCAGACAGCCTAGCCCGGAGGCAGCTTCGCCTCAGACGGCTGGAGAGGCGAGAGGAAGTAAGAAAGGCATATGTTGCTAACTAACTCCTTAGTTTGACAGGTGCTTTAATGTGGCGCTCGCTGTCATTTCATGCGGATGCGTTTTGCATTGAGGGTCACCAAAACACCACAAATCACCGAGCCACTTGCGCTCAGCTGGAGGGAATTAAATTCATCTGCTTGAACGCACACAACTAGAAACTGTCAACACCAGCAAAGATGAACCGGCTCAGCACATCCTGGTTGCTCAGACTGTTGTTTTTGAGGTGGCGGCACCAATTAAGAAAAAAAATGTTATGACAGAGCAGCAGAGGAGGATGCGACAAAGCAGTTCTTCTATGTGTGACATGTTTGTTTTTAGACACAGACCCCAACATGACGATATTTAATTATCATCGTCTAAAAACTATGCTCACCTTATTTATTTAAACTTCTATTTACGTATAGAATTGAAAATACTATCTTCCCATCAAAATATCTTTAGACACAATTAGTTCTCAAATGTATGCAGGGGATATACAGCTTCTGACCGCCCTATTACTGTAAGTGCATCCGCACACTCACAATTGATATGCTTTTTTTAGGGCACTACGAAATTATTATATATTTTTTTCAAATTCTGTTTTAATTTCCCGGAATTCCGTTTTTTTTTTACCATTAATTGTGGTACAGTGTCCAAACTTGTTCCACCGAAGGCTGGTGAAAGTGACAGAATGCAGAGGGCCAATCTGATAAAAATTTGTACATTAAAAATGCTAAAACCAATATAATGTACCAGTTTTATGGTAAACTATTTTGAAAAAAAACCCCAAACATCTTCGCATTTGTATTGTAGGTGACAAAGCAAATAGTTGTTAGTGTTATATCTAATATACCTAATTTAATTAAGTTAATTGTATTTTCATTTTTTACATTTTGTTGCTATTTTCACAAATGTATTTATTTTATTGTAATTACATTTTTAGAACATGTCAAGAGCCCAAAAACATTTAACTGTGGCCGTGGGGCTAAAATGGGCCCCGGTTGCATTTTGGACAACCCCGATTTGCACTTATTTTTCTAACATAGAGCTTTTTTCTGTCACTGAATAGAATGTCTGCAAAAAATCCTTGCATTTATTGATTCAATACATCATTGTAGAATTTTACACAGTATTTCAATTTAAAGCATAATCATTATGTAACATAACAATGTACCAATAAATGCTGCAAGTTTACGTCGTACATTTAGGTAAAAGAAAGTGAAATGAGTTACGTTTTTTTTTTTTTTTTGAGCCGAGCTGATCGCTTAGAACTCTTTATTGGCCAACTCTGTGATTCTGTACGCTATCTGTTAACGCATACTTACCAACCTTGAGACCTCCAATTTCGGGGGGTGGGGGGCGTGGTTGGGGGCGGGGGCGTGGTTGGGGCGTGGTTAAGAGGGGAGGAGTATATTTACAGCTAGAATTCACCAAGTCAAGTATTTCATATATATATATATATATATATATATATATATATATATATATATATATGCCCGCGACCCCGAAGGGAATAAGCAGTAGAAAATGAATGGATGGATATATATATATATATATATATATATATATATATATATATATATATAAGAAATACTTGACTTTCAGTGAATTCTAGCTATAAATATATATTTATTTTATTATATATATATATATATATATATATATATATATATATATATATATATATATATATATATATATATATATATATATATATATATATATAAAAAAATAAAATAAATACTTGAATTTCAGTGTTCATTTATTTACACATATACACACATATAACACTCATCTACTCATTGTTGAGTTAAGGGTTGAATTGTCCATCCTTGTTCTATTCTCTGTCACTATTTTTCTAACCATGCTGAACACCCTCTCTGTTGATGCATTGCTGTGTGGCACGCACAAAAGTGCTTTCATCAAATGCACTAGATGGCAGTATTGTCCTGTTTAAAAGTGTCACAACATTGCTGTTTACGGCAGACAAACTGCTTTACTGTAGACGGAAACATGACTGCTGTTGTTGTGTGTTGTTACCGCGCTGGGAGGACGTTAATGAAACTGCCTAACAATAAACCCACATAAGAAACCAAGAACTCGCCCTCGATCATTCTACAGTTATAATGATTGGGCAGGCACACTGTTTATATTGTGGGAAAGCGGACTCAGGTCCGCATGGAGCTGGAGGGGGCGTGGCCTCCAGCTCCGCCTGAATTTCGGGAGATTTTCGGGAGAAAATTTGTCCCGGGAGGTTTTCGGGAGAGGCGCTGAATTTCGGGAATCTCCCGGAAAATCCGGGAGCGTTGGCAAATATGTGTTAACGTGGAAATCATAGGGCACCACTTAGTATTATATACCGTATTTTTCGGACTATAAGTCGCAGTTTTTTTCATAGTTTGGCCGGGGGTGCGACTTATACTCAGGAGCGACTTATGTGTGAAATTATTAACACATTACCGTAAAATATAAAATTATATTATTTAGCTCATTCACGTAAGAGACTAGACGTATAAGATTTCATGGGATTTAGTGATTAGGAGTGACAGATTGTTTGGTAAACGTATAGCATGTTCTGTATGTTATAGTTATTTTAATGACTCTTACCATAATATGTTACGTTAACACAACCAATCTGGCGCCCTAGGCAAGATTTTAGGTGGCGCCCCCCCACATCGGCAGTGAAGTGTATATACTCACAAGAACCCGAATAGCTTTGTCTTTGACCTTTTTTTTTTACTTACAACTATACCTAATACATAAAGGGGTGGAAAAGTGACGATTACCTGCAGGGCAAACATTAGCTAACCAGAAGGCAATAACAATGTAAACAAAAAACACCTGCTTAAAAGATCTAATACAAACATTTATATGCACGTACAACACTTAGAACTTTTAGCATATCAGTATGTGGAATTAAATTATGGAATGGATTAAGTAAAGAAGTTAAAAAATTGTACTGATATGATCCAGTTTAATATTTCTATTAAATAGGCTTTACTTTGCATTTTAATTAACGTGGGATTATTTTTTGTATTTAGAAATAATAGTACCAACTTTTTTATTTTTTTATTTTCTCCAACATTTGTGGCACTGGCGTGGCGCTCCCTGATGGACGGCGCCCTTAGCATTTGCCTATACGGCCTATGCCACGGGCCGGCCCTGCGTTAACATACCAGGCACGTTCTCAGTTGGTTATTTATGCCTCATATAACGACACACTTATTCGGCCTGTTGTTCATTATTCTTTATTTATTTTAAATTGCCTTTCAAATATCTATTCTTGGTGTTGGGTTTTATCAAATACATTTCCCCACAAAATGCGACTTATACTCCAGTGCGACTTATATATGTTTTTTCCTTCTTTATTATGCATTTTCGGCCGGTGCGACCTATACTCCGGAGCGACTTATACTCCGAAAAATACGGTATACAGTGGTGTGGAACTGTACTTACTAACATAACACGCTGTTATAATATCCCTTTCAGAAATCAAAATATTACAAACATCTCCACAAGGTGCATTCTACACTACCCCTGTGCATTATGTGTCTTTAGAAAGGCAGAATTTGTCATTGATTGGATGTCATTAGATTGTGCAGGTGTACTGTACATCATGTTTTCTGCGGTGATTGTACAGTAAATGGCATTGTTGCGTCCAAAGTGTAGTTTCTTACCAAGAAGGCCATACTCGGCTATGTGCTCGTAAATGTTTTGCAGGTCACATCCTGGTTGGAAGTCTCCTCCATTAGGATAAAAGTCGTAATGTGCCACAGCCTGCTTGATGCCCACACTGAGACCCAAACGTTCGTGCGTGAACGTGTGGATGGCATCTACAAACTGGGCGTCATCAGGGGACAGTCTGTCTGTGGGCGACATTCCTTCAAACAAGGGGCCCGCAGGATCAAGACCTGGATAGACGTGAGCTAGAGTCAAGATGTGCTTTGGAATTATTAACCATGTAATAACTCACCGGTAATTCTTCCAATTTGTTCCGGGCCGTTAACATAGCTTCCGGCAAATCCAGATATGTGAGCTCCAAGGCTATAACCAATCAGATGGACTTTCCCAAATGAATATCCATGGTGCTCCTGTGAGAGTTTGACATTTATATTGCTTAAATGTGAATATGTGGTTTGTTGTACATGTGGTGGAGATGTACTGTAGATGTGAGTGGGGTGCCCTTCATGGATGGACTTTATTGTCATTGCATTTAAGTGCAAACCCATACAGAGACCAGGATAACCCCCCTAAAAAAAATTATGTTCCAAACTAAACGGAAACACTGATCTGGTCACAACCCATCCATTATTTTCCTTTTTGGGGTTGCGGGGGTGCTGGGGCCTATCCCAGCTGAATTCGGGCAGGAAGCAGGGTAGACCCTGGACTTGTTGCCACTTCATCGCAGGGCCAACACAGATGGACAGACAACATTCACACTCACATTCACACATTAGGGCCAATTTAGTGTTGCCAATCAACCTATCCCCAGGTGCATGTCTTTGGAGGTGGGAGGAAGCCGGAGTACCCGGAGGGAACCCACGCAGTCACAGGGAGAACATGCAAACTCCACACAGAAAGATCCTGAGCCCAGGATCGAACCCATGACCTTCTTATTGTGAGGCACAAGCACTAACCCCTGTGCACATTAACATTTATTAACCGGATGGAGGTGTGTCCTAAGACTTTTGTACAAATACAGTGGAATCTTAATTTATGAACCCATGATTGTACAAACTTTTATTTACAACCTCAAACTCGATAGAAAAATGCTTGAAACAAATGGTTCATTCACTCATTGTGTGCCTGCAGCAGAGCCATTGTGGGACTGCTGTCATTAAACTACTGTGCTAATTGCTACTTTGTGCGCTTTTAAAGTGTTTTTTTTAGCCTTGTTACAGCATTTTCTAGTTTTGCTAGCTCATTATGAAATTTAAAAAAAAAACAATGGACAAGCGGTGTGTGGTTTGACACATTCAGGAAGTATCCACAGCGTTGTCGACACTACCTCCTCCACCCCTCTTCTGCTGCATGCCAAGAAGTTTAATTTCAAGATAAAATTTGATAACATGTTTATTCCTAATCATTGTAGCGAACTGGCTGTTGAAGTTAAGGAGTTTTGTGATTTCAAACTGTGAGTGCACCACAGGGCTAGTGACAGTGTGTGTGCGTGTAGGAAGGGCAGCTGCAAATTAGGACAATTCAGCTAGTTGTTGTTGTTTTGACTTTGTTATCACCCTCATGTTATGTTAGTTTGATATATAATACTGTGTAGAGATTTATATTGTGTTCAAAGTGCACCAACTTTTACTCAAATATGGACTTTTGTCGTGTCTGGAACCCATTATTCCTGTTTACATTGTTTCCTTTAGAGAAATTACTTCAATGTACAAACTCTATTTGCGAACCCTGTTCAAGAACCACTTAAGTTTGTAAATCAAGGTTCCACTTTAGTATATTTTGTTTGGTACCTTGAGTGAGGACAGCAGATGAGCGATGTCTTTTCCCACAGTACGTGTGCTCTGTGCTGCAGTAGGGTAGTGCTGATGAGCCAGTGACAGCCAGTCAGTGATCATGACGTTGACATCCGTAAGATGAGTCTTCAGGGTGGAGGATAACTTGTGCACCCAGCTCTCCATCATGCCATCCATCTGAAGAAACGTGCAAAAAAAACAAAGTGCTGCAAAAATAGGTATCACACAATCTAATTAAATCAGAAATTCTACCTTAGCAAAGGTTGTAATAATGCACAGCTTTGAAGGTATTCATTTAACAATACGTTTATTATTGTTGTTGTAGTTTGTAGAAAAGTACTGGATCATACTGTCTAACTACCACCATGTAACACATGTATGTAGAATACATGTGGTATATGGGCCATTCCACCAAATCGGGGCCATTTGATCATTGTAACTTAAATTTTTGTCTTTTTTCCCAATCTTAATTTTTTTATCATTGTAAGTTCACAGCAAATTACTGGCTAATAATTGCATTACTTTTACAGTAACATATACAGTAATTTACTGTGAAATATTTACTCTTACTGCACAGCTGGGGTTTTACAGTCAATTACAATAAAGTTACAAATAAATGCTGTACTTCACAATTGCAATTTATTAGTTAAATACAAAAACATTACAACCATGCTGTGACATCACAATTGTAATTTGATAGCAAATTACAATAAAATTACAACTATAAGCTGTAATTTACAGTTGTAATTTAATAGTTTATTACTCTCTTTAACAGCATATCACCACCTACTGTACAAGAGTGTGCAATGTAGCATACAGAACCCCTTAAAGGGGAACTGTACTTTTTTTGGGTGCAATTTTGCCTATCGTTCGCAATCATTATAAAAGACATGATGGATGGATTTAAAAAAAAAAAAAAGAGCATTCTAAATATTAAATACATTTGATCAAGTCTGCTTACAATGGAGCCTATGGGAGCCATTAAATTCTGCCCATAGAGCCCCTAAAAACACATCTAAATACCTCCATTAGGGTTTTATATACATTATGTAAATATATATGTAATGTAGTAACAGGCATATTTATAATAACATTTAATATTTATGTATTTTGATCATTTTAAGCATACGTGGAGCATTAATTTAAAAAAACGCATCAGGTTTTTTTTTGTTTGTTTTTTTCTTCATCTCTGATTTCTGCTCACTGCAAACTTTATGAGAGCCAACAAACATAATAAAACATCCCTTACTGTGCAAAGTCATAGTGTCCCAACTTGTTGGATTATATCCTCAGCCATCTACTTTTCAGGTAAGATGAATGATTTATGATCTACAACGAACTTACAGCAGCAGACCACTCGATGATGTAAACATAGGGACACAAACTGCTGATCACGGCGTCGCTATAAATAGTTTGTCTGTGTTAGCGTATATAACAACAATATCACTAATACTTGGTTAATATTTAAGTCATGAAATGTAAATTGAGTATTGTTGGCGCTTTTTGAATGGTTATTTATCCGATTTTCCAAATTTCCCAAAAAATTGCAGTTCCCCTTTAAAAGACAAATGAGTTTGAATTTACAGTAATTTGTTGTAATACTACAGAGGACTATGATTACAATATTTTAATGTGAAATCACAGTTAATTGTTGTTAAATATAAGGATATCGTAATTTTTCCAGTCATTTGTTGAAATGTTACAGTAAATTTTGATTACTGTGGAAAAATAATGTTAAATGCTGTGAAATTTTGGTAAATTTCTAGTGTACCCATATTTTTGGGCCATCTTTGCACTTAATTGCTGCATGTATATGTCAAAAGTCAGCAGACGAGACAAGCTTTTGTAACTTGTTTTGAAAATGTTTTATCGTAATTTGCATACCAAATCTTGTATTACAAGAATCGGTTTCAGTTGAGAATCGATGCTGAATCAAAGCATCACACTGAGTATCTCAGTCGAATCGTGAGTTGTTGTAAGATCCATCCATCCATCCATTTTCTACCGCTTGTCCCTTTTTTGGGGTCACGGGGTGTGCTGGAGCCTATCTCAGCTGCATTCGAGCAGAAGGCAGGGTACACCCTGGACAAGTCGCCACCTCATCGCAGGGCCAACACAGATAGACAGACAACATTCACACTCACATTCAGAGACTAGGGCCAATTTAGTGTTGCCAATCAACCTAACCCCAGGTGCATGTTTTTGGAGGTGGGAGGAAGCCGGAGTACCCGGAGGGAACCCACGCAGTCACGGGGAGAACATGCAAACTCCACACAGAAAGAACTCAGGACTACCCTTCGTATTGTGAGGCACATGCACTAACCCCTGTTCCACCGTGCTGCCTATCGTACCTATTGTAAGATTCATATCCTAAATTTACTGGACTGAGTTTTTGGCATATAATTAGCAAATACATGACATATAGCCACATTGCATTTACGCTTGCAGCATGCTGACATTAGCACATTACAGTGACAAAAAATATCCATCCATCCATTTTCTACCGCTTATTCCCTTTGGGGTCGCGGGGGGCGCTGTAGCCTATCTCAGCTACAATCGGTCGGAAGGCGGGGTACACCCTGGACAAGTCGCCACCTCATCGCAGGGCCAACACAGATAGACAGACAACATTCACACTCACATCCACACACTAGGGCCAATTTAGTGTTGCGTATTTTCAAAATAAAACAAACAAAAACATCAAAAAATAATAATTGATGTAATTGAGATATCACGACTGCGCTGGAACGTGGGAGTATCATGGAAAATAGAAACAAAAAATAAATATGTGAACTTACTTTTAGCATTTCCATGACCTGCCAAGGATCTGAATGATGCAACTTTGTGTAGTCCGTTGGTTTATTCCACACTTTTCAGAGGGGCTAATATGTGTAGGGACCTAAATGATGTTGTTGTTGATTTTTAGGAAAAAAAAAATTCAAGTAACACAAATATGTAATGAATGTAATATTTCTGAAGTATTTGTTATTGTATTTCATGGTAAAGTCTAAATTTAAGAAGCGGGCAGCAAATGTTATTTTTTAAGTGTTCAAGGTAGTTTAAATAAATATTTTAAAATATGCAGTGGTACCTCAGTTTAAAAAGTGCCCCAAGTGTTTTAAGATCAGAGCAGTCACTCGACTAATTGTTATCCTTTAAGTTGCACGCAAAAATTTGCGATGCAATCATTTTCGCCATTAGTTGGCTGAGCGAATGTCCCAGTCAACCCTGTAAAATATGACCGCGCGTGTTGCCAACTTGGCGAAGCAATTTGAGCGTAGAAAAATGCCTGCGATGAGGTGGCGACTTGTCCAGGGTGTACCCCGCCTTCCGCCCGATTGTAGCTGAGATAGGCTCCAGCGCCCCCCGCGACCCCAAAGGGAATAAGCGGTAGAAAATGGATGGATGGAAAATGCTAGTGTGCACCATACTGATGCAGGAGGATTCTAACACCAGACAAGAATGTTCAAATAATATCTAAATGACGGACATCTATGAATGAAAATATGGAAAAGCTACTGATGGTGTGTTTGACGGAGAAGCAACTGGAAGGAGATACCGTAAAAGTTCACTTTTCTTCTGTATTTTTTATATATATATATATATATGTATATATATATATATATATATATATATATATATATATATACTGTATATATATATACACACATATATATACATATATATACACATGCACACATAAATGTGCGTGTGTGTATATATGTATACGTGTGTGTATGTATGTACACATTATATATATATATATATATATATATATATATATGTATATATGTGTGTGTGTATGTATATATATGTGTGTATATATACAGTATATGTGTATGTAAATATATACATGTATATATAAACATGCATTTATTTATATGTATACATGTATATGTATACATGTATATATTTATATGTGTATATATATATATATATATATATATATATATATGCATGTACTGTATGCATATACTGTATATGTATGAATGTGTATATATACATGTATGAATATGTGTATATATATATATATATACGTAAATATATATATATATTTATATATATATATATATATATATATATATATATATATATATATATATATATGTATGTATATATATATATATATATATATATATATATATATATATATATATATATACCTTTTTTTCATACGTGTGTATACAGTCTTGGTCAAAAGTTTACATACACTTGTAAAGAACATAATGTCATGGCTGTCTTGAGTTTCCAATAATTTCTACAACTCTTATTTTTTTGTGATAGAGTGATTGGAGCACATACTTGTTGGTCACAAAAAACATTCATGACGTTTGGTTCTTTTATAAATTTATTATGGGTCTACTGAAAATGTGACCAAATCTGCTGGGTCAAAAGTATACATACAGCAATGTTAATATTTGGTTACATGTCCCTTGGCAAGTTTCACTGCAATAAGGTGCTTTTGGTAGCCATCCACAAGCTTCTGACAAGCTTCTGGTTGAATTTTTGACCACTCTTCTTGACAGAATTGGTGGAGTTCAGCTAAATTTGTTGGTTTTCTGACATGGACTTGTTTCTTCAACATTGTCCACACGTTTAAGTCAAGACTTTGGGAAGGCCATTCTAAAACCTTAATGCTCTGGGCCTGTTTTGCTGCCAATGAGCCTGGTGCTTTACAGAGAGTAAATGGGACAATGAAAAAGGAGGATCACCTCCAAATTCTTCAGGACAACCTAAAGTTATCAGCCCGGAGGTTGGGTCTTGGGCGCAGTTGTGTGTTCCAACAGGACAATGACCCCAAACACACGTCAAAAGTGGTAAAGGAATGGCTAAATCAGGCTAAAATTAAGGTTTTAGAATGGCCTTCCCAAAGTCCTGACTTAAACCCATTGAGAACATGTGGACAATGCTGAAGAAACAAGTCCATGTCAGAAAACCAACAAATTTAGCTGAACTGCACCAATTTTGTCAAGAGGAGTGGTCAAAAATTCAACCAGAAGCTTGTGGATGGCTACCAAAAGCGCCTTATTGTAGTGAAACTTGCCAAAGGACATGTAACCAAATATTAACATTGCTGTATGTATACTTTTGACCCAGCAGATAATGACAGTTTTTGGAAATTGTGGACATCGTGTCCTCCGGAACAAAGAGAAAAATAATCATCCGGATTGTTATAGTCGCAAAGTTCAAAAGCCAGCATCTGGGATGGTATGGGGGTGTATTAGTGCCCAAGACATGGGTAACTTACACATCTGTGAAGGCACCATTAATGCTGAAAGGTACATACAGGTTTTGGAGCAACATATGTTGCCATCCTAGCAACGTTATCATGGACGCCCCTGCTTATTTCAGCAAGACAATGCCAAGCCAAATTTTACAACAGCGTGGCTTCATAGTAAAAGAGTGCGGGTAGTAGACTGGCCTGCCTGTAGTCCAGACCTGTCTCCCATTGAAAATGTGTGGCGCAATCTGAAACCTAAAATACCACAACGGAAACCCCCGACTGTTGAACAACTTAAGCTGTACATCAAGCAAGAATGGGAAATAATTCCACCTGAAAAGCTTCAAAAATTGGTCTCCTTAGTTCCCAAACGTTTACTGAGTGTTGTTAAAAGGAAAGGCCATGTAACACAGTGGTAAAAATGCTCCTGTGCCAACTTTTTTGCAATGTGTTGCTGCCATTAAATTCTAAGTTAATGATTATTTGCAAAAAAAAAGAAGTAAGTTTCTCAGTTCCAACATTAAATAGCTTGTCTTTGCAGTCTATTCAATTGAATATAAGTTGAAAAGGATTTGCAAATCATTGTATTCTGTTTTTATTTACGAATTACACAATGTGCCAACTTCACTGGTTTTGTATAAATATATATATATATATATATATATATATGTATATGTATGTATATATGTTAATGTATGTATATATATATATGTGTATATATATATGTGTATATATATATATATGTATATATGTATATATATATATTTGTATATATATATGTGTATCTATATATATATATATATATATATATATATATATATATATTTATGTGTGTGTGTATATATATATATATATATATATATATATATACAGTATGTGCATATATGTATATATGTGCATGTGTATTTATGTGCATATATGTATATATTTTATATATACAGTATATATATACTGTATGTGTGTGTGTGTGTGTGTATATATATATATATATATATATATATATATATATATATATATAAAAACTTTGTTTTTCAAGGCATGTTAAATGGTAAAATTGTGCTGTCTTGACAAGCACCAATTAAATTGATTTGAATTCATTTCAATCGGAGACATTGATTCAAAATACAAGTGTTTTGAGTTAAGAGCTCCGTCACAGACCTAATTAAGCTTGTAAGTTGAGGTACTACTGTTTTTGTTAAATATGGAGTCAGATTAATGCACTGGACACTTTGCTGAAAAAACCCCAAAACTATTTTACAGTTAATTTTGTGTGCATTTATACATTTTATTTCCTAAGGAAATTGCACCAATACGGTAGGATATACAGTACTTACTACGTTTGTACATATGCGATTTGAAAAGCTATAATTATGCCCGTTTAACGTCATCATTAATATATGTTCAACTATTTTATTGAGCTGGGATGTTCTTTTGTGTTACTGGTTTCTGAGTTTACAGTTTATTTTTGCATGTACTGTACACACTTCCAAACTGTATGTCACCATTAAATCTTCATGCAATGTATTCCTGATTGTAGTACCGTATTTTTCGGACTATAAGTCGCAGTTTTTTTAATAGTTTGGCCGGGGATGCGACTTATACTCAGGAGCGACTTATGTGTGAAATTATTAACACATTACCGTAAAATATCAAATAATATTATTTAGCTCATTCACATAAGAGACTAGACATATAAGATTTAATCGGATTTAGCGATTAGATTGTTTGGTAAACGTATAGCATGTTCTATATGTTATAGTTATTTGAATGACTCTTACCATAATATGTTACGTTAACATACCAGGCACGTTCTCAGTTGGTTATTTATGCCTCATATAACGTACACTTATTCAGCTTGTTGTTCACTATTCTTTATTTATTTTAAATTGCCTTTCAAATGTCTATTCTTGGTGTTGGGTTTTATCAAATAAATTTCCCCCAAACATGCGACTTATACTCCAGTGCGACTTATATATGTTTTTTCCTTCTTTATTATGCATTTTCGGCCGGTGCGACTTATACTCCGGAGCGACTTATACTCCGAAAAATACGGTACTCGTTTAATAAGTAGCACATTGTGGTCGTAGTTTGCAATGGTGTAGAACTGCATTGCACCTTGAACAGTATTTAGAAGTAGCGCTCAGTATGATGCAGTCCAGTTGTACAACACTGCAACATACGACCACACCATTGGAAGAATATTTGACAACTCATTAAGTCGTGCAGGTGTAGCCACAGTAACTCCTTTGCTCCCATGCTTCCTATAGCTGCTGGTGAAGTGACCTTACCGACCACCCGTGAGTGATGATGATGAGGGGATTAGTGGTGTTGAAGCCACAGGAAGAGAGACTGTGCAGCTGCAGAGGGTCCAGTGTGCAGGTGTCCTCCCCCTCCACAAACAGCCTGAAGACTGAACTGCTGACATGAGGCTCTTTCACCTTTAGGGGGCCCCTCTTGTCGGGGACTGCCACATCTCAGGGATCAGACAGCAGAGAAAGACTTTATCTGTAAGTACCACACTGGCGCACGCGACTGTTAGCGCTCAGGTGAAAAGTTCCAGAAAATATATAACTGAGTACACATTGATGCAATTATGCGTGAGTAAATATTGCTGTAGGAATCACAACAATTCCAAAAGTCCATTGGGACTGGGCTGGCGAACACCTCTTTAGGAGCGCTCTGTTGTGTTTCCAGGTCATGAGGACCTCTTTTTCCAGCGGAAAACACATTTGACTTCACTAAAAAGTATTACTCTGCCAGGCTCTTCATTTCTCATACAAATGATTTCCCCCATGAAATCCCACATCTTAAAGTTCCACCTCCAGCAAAATGTTTCCTTTTTATTGTTTTGATTCATCAAGTGAGCAATGTAATGCTTGTGAGGATTGCAGTGTGAAGTTAAGTTGTTCTACATAATGCTACAGTTTATCATCACAAAGTTTTTAAATACACCACTGCAAACTTGGCCCCTCACAGTCTTCCAGAAAATGTGACAGGCCTTTGTTAGCTGTGCATATGACAACTGAACATATTTTACTTACACTATTTGCTTTTAGTTTGATTAATTAATGATTTTATTTTTTACATATGATTTCATCTGCCTTCTTGTAATTGAAGCACTTGTGTACAAAATCTATAAATACTTGCCTATATGTTCATTAAACAACAATACAATCATTTTTAGGACAAGACCTAATTATAATAACAAGACGAAGTTAGTAGAATTTTTTTTAGAAAATAGTGAGCTAGCATTACCACCACAGCTGCGAGAGTGCATCTGGAAAGTATTTACAATGCTTCACATTTTCCACATTTTGTTATGTTACAGCCTTATTCCAAAATGGAATAAATTATTTTTTGTCCTCAAAATTCTACAGACAATACCCCATAATGACAATGTGAGAAGTTGTTTCTTTTTTTTTTAAATTTGCAAATGTATTAAAAAAATAAATAAAATAGAAATAATATGTACATAAGTATTTACTCAATACTTTGTTGATGCACCTTTGGCAGCAATTACAGCCTCAAGTCTTTTTGAATACAAGGCTGAACCAATCAGTGGCCACAATAATGAACAGTACAGTATGATTGGTTTGGTCTCCTCCAGTGGCCAATACTACTGTAATATTGATATTTTTTTAGTACATTTAGCCATATTTATGCCTGAAAATGCTTAATTTAGACCAGAAATGTTTTCGGATATGCTTTGCATTTTTTTAAAATTCTAAATCCGCAATATTTGAAGAACAATGTGGCGAGGGACAGCTGTCATTCTGAACTAAACGCGTTGCTTCTTATTTTGAAAGACAAAATGTCAATATGCTGTATAATGTCACATTTGGAGTAGGGAGAGCAGAAACTTGGTGAATAACTCAAGTTAGCCAGCTAGCTCACTAACTGCCGCCAAGCTGAAGCAGAGTGACCATCAAGACGAAGCAAATAAATAAAGATGCCAGTCAGCAATGAGTTTGACAGGTGTGCAATCCCACACTCTGGCATCAATTGGCTTAGCCTGTGGCAAACTGGTGTCAATGGAATCCATTGACATTTTACAGAATATTTCTTATTTTCATGGTAATAGAAATATAGGACAGCGTCTCTTTTTCAGCTAAAAATGGGATGTATACTTTTGTATATAAATACACATATAAATTAATCTAAATTACAACACTTTTCCTACCCTGGGTCTCAGGAGCCTGTGGACCAGCCAGGACACTTTCAATTGTCCTAGCACTACCATCAATGGGTTACTTTATGTATGTACAAACTTTACTGCACATTAAGAAGATAAATGTTTCTTTTCCAGACATGAAGTTATAACCCACACCAAATTGTGTTATTAAAATTGGAACACAGTTGTAAAATAATAAAAAAATAAAAAATTATGACTTATTATTGTTTTAAGTTGACCAGAGATATTTATTTTCCTTTCAGCACAGGCAGCACAATGTGGATTACATTAGTGGCTTGATACATTTTCAGATGTGAAGTACAAACAGGAACACAGAATGTCAGATCTTTTTTTTTTTTCTTCAGTAAATAATGTCAAAACATCTAAAACACAAATCATGAGGTTTTAATTTTTTTTTTTTTTTTTTTAAAGAACTTTACTTTGCAACGCTGCACAGCCACAAAAGTTAAAATATATTTTCTGAGTCAGTGTCTAAACACAATATTTTTTATTTAAGAACACAACATTAGTGCTGATGTTTTTAATTATCTTCTTTTTTTGTATTTTTTATTTATATTTTTTGTGTTAAAAAAAGTAACATTTGATATGTGATTGTGCTGCTAATATTGTGTGTGCCTTAAAAAACACAATATTAGGTACACTGACAAAATCTAAAGTAATTTAATGTAACAATCTAATATAATACCCAAACACAGATTTTCTCATTTTTGATTGTCATGATGTGAAGTGAACATGTTTACTAACCATGTACAAAATAGGTGAACATTTATTATTGTGGAAATATGAGTATAAATAGTTCATACTATTGTAGTTACTTGACTTAGCTTACACAGGAGGGATTGCATATTAGAAGTATCTCTCCATATAATACAGTGCAAACTGCTATCACAATAAATGAAAGACTAAAAGTAAACTGATAATGTATTAGATACTGTTTATTACTTTTGTGCCATAAACATGATTCACATTGTTCCACTCACCTGCTCTATTTCCTTTAGCTTTTCTTCCCTGTGCCATGTGACACGTTAACAGCAGGCAGCACAGCACTTTGAGTATAGCCATGGCGTCACACACACACACACACACACACACTCGCAGACACACACTCGCAGACACACACACACTCACAATAAAAGAAGGCCCTCTAAGCGACACTCCTTGTTGCAGTGATGTCCACTTCTAATGGTTCAATCTAGTCTGAAATCCAGGGTCACGTCGACTTAGAGCACACTGTACTTTATCGTACAAAACGGACAGCAGGAGGACAACAGGTAGTTACTTGTCAATAAGGTACGCAGGACTGGGCCTGTGCTGATTGGCTAAGGGCCAGCCCAGGGAGATCAAACGTGTTGTGCAATAGCAGCAGCGTGAACAGTGGGGAGGGCATTTGGTGCAATGTACAAGGGAACCAATGACCCACCTGCTAGCTACGTACATATACAACACTAGTATCTATTCATGTATATTACTGTGGGGAAAAAACAACCCAAATACTTTTTTTTAAAGAGGAAATGTCCTTTATATTGATCTTTCATCTCACTTAAAATATTTACAATATTGACTTTCATTTTGTAGTAATCTGCTGGTTTATATAGTAGGTGACTTTAAACTAAACCATCCATCCGAGGGGTTAAATTGCATTTATTCTTTACTTATGGGACATTCTACATTCATCACAGTCAGACTTCATCACAGTCAGATTTACAAACATATGAACCCTAAAGAGTATCTTATTCACCATTTGATTGGCAGCAGTTAAGGGGTTATGTTTAAAAGCTCATACCAGCATTCTTCCCTGCTTGGCACTCAGCATCAACGGTTGGAATTAGGGGTTAAATCACCAAAAATGATTCCTGGGCGCGACGCCGCTGCTGCCCACTGCTCCCCACTGCTCCCCTCACCTTCCAGGGGGTGATCAAGGGAATGGGTCAAATGCAGAGGACAAATTTCACCACACCCAGTGTGTGTGACAATCATTGGTACTTTATCTTAACTTTAACTTTACACATACAAACTGTAGCACACAAAAAAGCACATTTAATTAAAAAAAAACGTTATTATGGTCTTACCTTTACTTAGAAATGAAGTCCATGCGCCGCTCCTTCTGAACAAAAGCATCGATAACTTGTTTATAGAAGTCTTCCTTATCTTTCTTCAGTTTTAAAAGTCTCTCTGTCTCGATGGAGATCTTCCTTTAAGTATTACCTCCTGCTTCGATTGAAAGTCCAGTTTAGAAAACTGTTTTATTTTAGATATGTAATCCTCCATGTTAATAGTCCAGGCAAGAGGAAAAAATAAACGATCGCTGCTAACTGTTGCTGCTTGTTGTCACTTCTTCTGCAGCCGAGTAGTCGCAGAAATGCTCCCTGGGATCACTACCGCCCTCTACCACCAGGAGGCGGGATTACTGTGAGCCTCACCCAGTGCGTCTTCGCAGCAGTTTTATGATTGCTCAGCACAAGAAATACGTTACACACATACAGTTGTTGACAAAATACACTGTACATTATATACCTCAGCTAACTAAACTATGGAAATGTATAATATAATTCATATAGCAATACGGTCTCACTGCACAGCAGGCCAGCAGTTAGCCGAGTCATTGCACAATCCATGGTGAGGCTCAACTCAGTGACGTGCCTCAACTGGTTGCTGACTCACCACCGCAAGTCTCTTCTCAGTATTTGAACGGCAAATGTGAATATTCAGTGATTTTGAATAAAAAATCCGAAAATACGGTACAGAGGCGTCACTAGTGTTTAAAGACAGGGGGAGACTTAACTCTCAGGAGATGGAGTAATAATAATATAATCATAATGATGTATTATTATGATTTGTATTATCGACTGATGATAATCCTATGTTTATCAAATAATCTCTACTTCACACTCTCAAGTAAAGGAACACTTTAACGATTAAGTAAATGAAAAATGACAGGTTATATAATTATTTAAATCCATATTCTAGCAACTTTTATATTAAATTTGTTGGAATTTTTTTTTAAACAAGACCAACATATTTAGGGGGGGTTTAGCTAGATACTGTATGTCCTTGTTATGTTAATCCCATCTTTAAACATTTAAAAACCTAATTAAAGCCCCACTTAAAGGGGAACTGCACTTTTGGGGGGAATTTTGCCTATCATTCACAATCATTATGAGGGACAAGGTTTTTCTTTTTCATTCTAACATATAAAAATCGTGTCGTTCTAGGTGGCTAGCAATGCAGTTAATGAGAGCAATCAATTCTACCTTTAAATCACTTTAAAAATGCATTCAAAAACTGTCAACAATACTTAATTTACATTCCATAACCCGGATAATACCCAAGCTTTAGCGACATTGTTATTGTAAGAGCGAACACTGAGGAACTCTTTTTTTCTAGCGTAGTAACACATCGGCATGCTACAATATTAGCCAAAAAAGCTAACTACGGCAAGAGATAAGTTAGCTTCTACGTCAACACAAAACGTGTTTGAGTTAGTAATGAACAACACTGCGATACAACACCAGTTTGTACTGACTGAAAAACATGAAAAATCATATTACAGTATCTGTAAAGTATTAGCCAACATTTCATGTTTTGTTTGTACACAGCGAGCCAGACAACGTAAGTACTGTGGTTGTACTAACATGCATAGCGTGCTGCGTGTATCATGATCGATATTAAAGTGACTCACTCGCTGGACAGTCGTTTGTCTGGTCCAGCTGGCCTGGCACGTTTCCTGTTGTTTTTGGGTAAGCACTCCATTTATGTCGAAATAACTTGGCTCCTAGTTCCATATTTATAGTGTCAAAATTGCTTCATCCTCCTCTCCCGCCTTTTGTCTGCTCCAACGTCTCACTTTTCCTTCGTGCTCGCTTCTATAAGCAGCGGTATATTTAACTCCAAAAGTATAAGGTTGTGAATCCTCATTTGTTAAAAATAGTTGTGTGCGTGGTCTGTTACCAAGTCTGCCATGATTAGAACACACACACACATGGTCGATTCTGTCTTTGCAACGGATGGGCTAAAGGGGCAGTGACGTATGCTGCAAAGCAAAGCAGCACATTTGTAGTTTTTTGTGTGGCAGGGTTCCTGCCACCCTCCTCAAAGTCGTTAAGTGCCAGTGAAAGCGATACAGACCCCCTCAGGCTGTGACAGAGGTGTCATTCAACTAGTTGTAAGTCCATGTATCGTCCCAAATGTTATAATCATATTTTATGAAGGTTGAAAAGTTACTAAATGCTGCTTTAAGGTTTTTACATGTATTTTGAAATCTGGTTTTAACCAAATCCTTGCAATAATAGTTTTTTTAGTGCATGTAAACATTCCAAGAGTGTGTGTATGAGGCGGGGACGTTGGGTTTAAGGCGGGGTGGGGGCCCCTTTAGAAGTCGTGTGTATAGGTGCCCAGAATTTGGTGCTATCCCCCTGGGTCTATCTCAGGCAAATATTTAATTTTTGTAACTAAGTAACTGATGACTCATTTGAGTAACAGGACTGAAAGTAACAGGTGTGCGTTTTAGCATAGAATTAGCAAATACATACGAGTTTATTACGATCAGATTATTGAACATATTATGACATTTACGCTTCAAGCATGTTAACGCTAAGCACATTCTAACGATTCAACAAAATATCAAGTAGATAATTTAGGGAACATGACTGCTGAGATTTTAATAGTATTAATGTGGAATCATTTGTTCACATTTAAAGGGGACTTATGATGAACTTAGTCTTTTCTGGCTTATAAATGTTGTTACAATGTTGGATACTCGTGTTAAACAATGGCAAATCATCACATCATAAGGTTCATGCATTTTGGCATTAGATTGCACACAGTTTTGGATGCTTCTGTTCGAGGTGGATGTACTTATTTTCACATTTATTATTTTCATTTAACCTTGCCATGCACAAAAAACAATTTGCAACATACAGTGACAAAAATGCTGTTAAAACTTTTTTAAGCAGAGCCTGAATCCATTGGAAAGTTTGCGGGTGTACCTAATGTTGTGACCAGGTGAATCTATATAATGTTTAAGAAATTAATTTTCGACAGGGACTGAAATAAAAGCATGCTTTCACATTTGTTTTGAAGATACATATTTAAACAGTGTACATTTTCACAAGATACATTATGATACTTTTGGAGAGGGCGGGGCATGGTTTTAATTGCAATCTGGGAACGTCTCCACAATCGAACACCTTGCAGACACACTCAAAAAAACGGGTTACAAACGTAACTGTGGAGCAAAATTTACACCAAAGTGCATCGAATACGTATACCCTAGAACATCCATTCATCCATCCATTTTCTACCGCTTGTCCCTTTCGGGGTCACGGGGGTTGCTGGAGCCTATCTCAGCTGCATTCGGGCGGAAGGCGGTGTACACCCTGGACAAGTTGCCACCTCATCACAGGGCCAACACAGATAGACAGACAACATTCACACTCACATTCACACACTAGACCAGAAATTCTTAAACTGTGGTATGTGGGCTCCGTCGTACACCAATTAATCATTTGACTAAAGTACATTGTTTTATTGTCCTATACTCAAACACAGTGTTACTGTTCATAATAGATGGCCACTGTTTCAGTGGCCATCCACCCATCCATTTTCTACCGCTTGGGTGCTGGGGTCTATCTCAGCTGCATTCGGGCGTAAGGCGGGGTACACACTGGCCAAAATGTTAAATATACTTGTTACATAAAACCCTTGCCTTGTTGTAATGAATACTTAGATTTATTACACTACTGTATTTTAATGTTGGTCATTATGGTGATACTTGGAGAGCCAAGTGTTCTCTGAGGTGCTACTTGGTGAAAAAAGTTTGAGAACCACTGATCTCGACCAAAAGGAAGTGTTTTAAATGTAGATCAAAATAATCATAGATCCTCTTCAAACTGTTTCTTCTAACATTGTCCTTTTCCTGTTCAGTCAGTAATGTCCTGATTCTTCTTTTATATGTTCTGATACGGGCCGAGCAAATCATATTTTTCAAATATGCCTGGGCTGTTGAAAAAACAAAAACAATAAAATAAACAAAAATCAAGTTGTAGGCAATAAACGGTCCCTCGACATGAATTTGGACATCCCCTGTAACCTCTCATATGGTCAAAAGTCATTGGACATAACTCTTGAATAAATCAGTAAGTTATCTAGATAGAATCTTTATTCACTTCAAAAACTCAATTGGTATCTTAAAAAGACATTTTGGATTAATTCAAATATGTGGGATCAGTTTAAGGTAGAACCCTGACCTCACTCCTATGGAAGCTGTGCTCTGCGGTGTAATGCCCGCATAGAGTTGTGGTGAGGCAGCAAGTTCATGCGACCTTTTCACTGGATTATTGCCAAGTTAGGTCACTGAATTATCTTTTTGTGCAACTGCAATGCTCGCATTTGTACTTTTTTTTCCCAAAGCACCGATGACCCAAGTTAAACAAATCAAATGACTATTTGATCCTCCTGCTCCTTTTGTAAGTGTAACTCTGAACAAATGTTTTGAAAAGGTCAAGTGCAGTGTTTATGTATCACATTTATCAGGAGCGAAAGAGTTCATGTACTGTATGCTGAACATGCGATGTCACATCAGCAGGTTGGTTCCAGAAAACATTATCAACCTTTGCTTTGTGTGTGTGTGTGTGTGTGTGTGCGCACGGCCGTTTTCCCAGAAAGCTAAGGACTGGAAGGCCAGACTTCTCCTTTCACTACGCTGTCAAAAAAAAGACAGTATATTTCACAGTAAAACACTGGCAGCTCAGTCGTCTGAATTTTACAGTTGGAAAAAAAACTGGTACCATTTTGTCATTTACGGTAATGTCCTGTAGAGACGACTACAGATTTTACAGAAAAAAATTGGCAACTCAGTCGCCAGAATTTGATCATAACAATAACAGTGATACCATTTTTACATTAACAGTACTGCACTGTTAAAACCATTTTACTGTTAGAAACTGGGAATTCAGAATTTTACTGTAAAAATGAAAGTGTTACTGTTTTTACATTTAAAGACAAAAATATTTTACTGTAAAAAACTGGCAACTCAATCGCCAGAATTTAACTGTAAAAAAAAAAAAAAAAAAAAGCAATACCATCCATCCATCCATCTATCCAACTTCTTCCTCTTATCCGAGGTCGGGTCGCAGGGGCAGCAGTCTAAGCAGAGAAGCCCAGACTTCCATTTCCAGCCACTTTGTCCAGCTCTTTCTGGGGATCCCAAAGTGTTCCCCATGGCTTCCTACCGGTGGGACTTGCCCTAAACACCTCCCCAGTGAGGTGTCTGGGGTGCATTCTGACCAGATTTCTGAACCACATCATCTGGCTCCTCTCGATGTAGAGGAGCAGAAATACAATTTTTCCATTTACAGTAATGCACTGTAAAAACAACTAGAATGTACAGTAAAAAAACTCCAATAAAAACTGGCAACTCAGTTACCAGAATTTTACAGTAAAAAAAAACGGTGCCATTATTCCATTTACAGTAATGCACTGCAGAAACGATCGCAGATTTTATAGTAAAAAAAACAACAAAAAAACACTTGGAACTCAGTCGCCAGGATTTTACCGTAACAATAACAGTACTTAACAATAATGCACTTTAAAAACAACCACAGATTTTATGGTAAAAAACTGGGAATTTAGTCGCAAGAATCTTATTGTAAAATGAAAGTGGTAGTGTTTTCCCTTTAAAAACTAATACAGTACAGTAATACACTGTAAAATCAACTACCGGTAGATTTTACAGTATGTTGAAAAAAAATTCCCATTTGGAAAAAAAGCGGTACCATTATTCTACTTACAGTAAGGCAAGGTAAAAACAACGATAGCAGATTTAATGGTAAAAAACTTGCAACTCAATCACTAGAATTTTACCGTAAAAATAACACTTGCACCAATTTTCCTTTTACAGTAATGCACTGTAAGAACAACTAAATTTTTCTGTAAAATACTGGCAACTCGGTCACGGAAATTTTGCAGTAAGAAAAAAGGTAACATTTTGTCATTTATAGTAATCCACTGTAAACTTACTGATCACAGATTTTACAGGGGAAAATCTGGTAACTCAGTTGTCTGAATTTTCTGTAAAAATAAAAGTAGCATTTTTTTCATTTACAATAATGCACTGTAAAAATTACCATAAAAATAACAGTGGTAATATTTTTCCATTTACAGTAATGCACTGTAAAAAGGACTACATTTAGATTTCACAATAACAACTGGCAACTTAGTTGCCAGAATTGTACCATGAAAATAACAGTGCTACCAGTTTTACATTTACAGTAATGTACTGTAAAAACAATACCAGATTTTATGGTAAAAACTAGCAGCTCAGTCGCCAGAATTTTACTGTAAAAAAAGAAATTCTACTATTCCATCTACAGTAATACAAATTAAAAATGACTAGGTTCTACAGTAAAAACAACTGCTAGAATTTTACGGTAAAAAAAAAGCTACATCATTTTTTCCATTTACAGTAGTACACTGTAACACCCCCCCCCCCTCCCTCCCGATTTTTACAGTACAAAAAACTGGCAACTCAGTCGCCAGATTTTTCCCGTTAAAAAAAAACAGCACCATTATTCCATGTACAGTAATGCACTGTAAAAACAACAATCGCAGGTTTTATGGAAAAAACCTGCTCAGTCACTAGAATTTTACCGTAAGAATAACTGTGTGGTACTAATTTCCCATTTAGAGTAAAGCACTGTAAAGACAACTGGATTTTGCAGTAAAATACTGGCAATTCAGTAGCCGGTATTTTACAGTAAAAAAAAAAAGGTAACATTTTTCAGTTTATCGTAATGCACTGTAAAACACTGATTGCTGATTCAACGGGGGGTGGGGGGGGGGGGGGGGTGTCATCAACACTCACAAGAAAAAAGCTACTTTTTCAAAGTAAAATTGTCTTATTTCAAGCATGAAATAAAAAATCATGACTTTGACACAATTGTGTCTCATAATTAAAACAGATGATGGCCAAATGGACTTTGCTGTTTTATTTTCAATGAAACAATAGAAAACACGTACTCATAGTCATATAGTAGTACAGTTTGCACAGTACAGCAAACTGACAGTTAATATTTAAACATTTAACATGTGACATTTCTAACAATTTTGAACAGAAATAGTTCATGCACAAATATATATACCGTGTATATATATACAGGTAAAAGCCAGTAAATTAGAATATTTTGAAAAACTTGATTTATTTCAGTAATTGCATTCAAAAGGTGTAACTTGTACATTATATTTATTCATTGCACACAGACTGATGCATTCAAATGTTTATTTCATTTAATTTTGATGATTTGAAGTGGCAACAAATGAAAATCCAAAATTCCGTGTGTCACAAAATTAGAATATTACTTAAGGCTAATACAAAAAAGGGATTTTTAGAAATGTTGGCCAACTGAAAAGTATGAAAATGAAAAATATGAGCATGTACAATACTCAATACTTGGTTGGAGCTCCTTTTGCCTCAATTACGGTACTGCGTTAATGCGGCGTGGCATGGAGTCGATGAGTTTCTGGCACTGCTCAGGTGTTATGAGAGCCCAGGTTGCTCTGATAGTGGCCTTCAACTCTTCTGCGTTTTTGGGTCTGGCATTCTGCATCTTCCTTTTCACAATACCCCACAGATTTTCTATGGGGCTAAGGTCAGGGGAGTTGGCGGGCCAATTTAGAACAGAAATACCATGGTCCGTAAACCAGGCACGGGTAGATTTTGCGCTGTGTGCAGGCGCCAAGTCCTGTTGGAACTTGAAATCTCCATCTCCATAGAGCAGGTCAGCAGCAGGAAGCATGAAGTGCTCTAAAACTTGCTGGTAGACGGCTGCGTTGACCCTGGATCTCAGGAAACAGAGTGGACCGACACCAGCAGATGACATGGCACCCCAAACCATCACTGATGGTGGAAACTTTACACTAGACTTCAGGCAACGTGGATCCTGTGCCTCTCCTGTCTTCCTCCAGACTCTGGGACCTCGATTTCCAAAGGAAATGCAAAATTTGCATGGTTGGGTGATGGTTTGGGGTGCCATGTCATCTGCTGGTGTCGGTCCACTCTGTTTCCTGAGATCCAGGGTCAACGCAGCCGTCTACCAGCAAGTTTTAGAGCACTTCATGCTTCCTGCTGCTGACCTGCTCTATGGAGATGGAGATTTCAAGTTCCAACAGGACTTGGCGCCTGCTCACAGCGCAAAATCTACCCGTGCCTGGTTTACAGACCATGGTATTTCTGTTCTAAATTGGCCCGCCAACTCCCCTGACCTTAGCCCCATAGAAAATCTGTGGGGTATTGTGAAAAGGAAGATGCAGAATGCCAGACCCAAAAACGCAGAAGAGTTGAAGGCCACTATCAGAGCAACCTGGGCTCTCATAACACCTGAGCAGTGCCAGAAACTCATCGACTCCATGCCACGCCGCATTAACGCAGTAATTGAGGCAAAAGGAGCTCCAACCAAGTATTGAGTATTGTACATGCTCATATTTTTCATTTTCATACTTTTCAGTTGGCCAACATTTCTAAAAATCCCTTTTTTGTATTAGCCTTAAGTAATATTCTAATTTTGTGACACACGGAATTTTGGATTTTCATTTGTTGCCACTTCAAATCATCAAAATTAAATGAAATAAACATTTGAATGCATCAGTCTGTGTGCAATGAATAAATATAATGTACAAGTTACACCTTTTGAATGCAATTACTGAAATAAATCAAGTTTTTCAAAATATTCTAATTTACTGGCTTTTACCTATATATATATATATATATATATATATATATATATATATATATATATATATATATATATATATATATATATATATATATATATATATATATACGGTATATATATATATATATATATATATATATATATATATATGTATATATAGATATATGTATAGATATACATACTGTATATATACAGTATATACAAACCCCGTTTCTATATGAGTTGGGAAATTGTGTTAGATGTAAATATAAACAGAATACAATGATTTGCAAATCATTTTTAACCCATATTCAGTTGAATATGCTACAAAGACAACATATTTGATGTTCAAACTGATAAACTTTTTTTTTTTTTTTTTTGCAAATAATCATTAACTTTGGAATTTGATGCCAACAACACGTGACAAAGAAGTTAGGAAAGGTGAATTATATTTTATATTTATATAGCGCTTTTCTCTAGTGACTCAAAGCACTTTATATAGTGAAACCCAATATCTAAGTTACATTTAAACCAGTGTGGGTGGCACTGGGAGCAGGTGGGTAAAGTGTCTTGCCCAAGGACACAACGGCAGTGACTAGGATAGTGGAAGCGAGGATCGAACCTGAAACCCTCAAGTTGCTGGCACGACCGCTCTACCAACCGAGCTGTACCGCCCCAGGTGGCAGTAAATACTGATATAGTTGAGGAATGCTCATCAAACACTTATTTTGAACATCCCACAGGTGTGCAGGCTAATTGGGAACAGGTGGGTGCCATGATTGGGTATAAAAACAGCTTCCCAAAAAATGCTCAGTCTTTCACAAGAAAGGATGGGGCGAGGTACACCCCTTTGTCCACAACTGCGTGAGCAAATAGTCAAACAGTTTAAGAACAACGTTTGTCAAAGTGCAATTGCAAGAAATTTAGGGATTTCAACATCTACGGTCCATAATATCATCAAAAGGTTCAGAGAATCTGGAGAAATCCACGTAAGCAGCATGGCCGGAAACCAACATTGAATGACCGTGACCTTCGATCCCTCAGACGGCACTGTATCAAAAACCGACATCAATCTCTAAAGGATATCACCACATGGGCTCAGGAACACTTCAGAAAACCACTGTCACTAAATACAGTTCGTCGCTACATCTGTAAGTGCAAGTTAAAGCTCTACAATGCAAAGCGAAAGCCATTTATCAACAACATCCAGAAACGCCGCCGGCTTCTCTGGGCCCGAGATCATCTAAGATGGACTCATGCAAAGTGGAAAAGTGTTCTGTGGTCTGACGAGTCCACATTTTAAATTGTTTTTGGAAATATTCGACATCGTGTCATCCGGACCAAAGGGGAAGCGAACCATCCAGACTGTTATCGACGCAAAGTTCAAAAGCCAGCATCTGTGATGGTATGGGGGTGCATTAGTGCCCAAGGCATGGGTAACTTACACATCTGTGAAGGCACCATTAATGCTGAAAGGTACATACAGGTTTTGGAACAACATATGCTGCCATCTAAGCGCCGTCTTTTTCATGGACGCCCCTGCTTATTTCAGCAAGACAATGCCAAGCAATATTCAGCACGTGTTACAACAGCGTGGCTTTGTAAAAAAAGAGTGCGGGTTCTTTCCTTGCCCGCCTGCAGTCCAGACCTGTCTCCCATCGAAAATGAAGTGTAAAATACGACAGCGGAGACCCCGGACTGTTGAACGACTGAAGCTCTACATAAAACAAGAATGGGAAAGAATTCCACTTTCAAAGCTTCAACAATTAGTTTCCTCAGTTCCCAATCGTTTATTGAGTGTTGTTAAAAGAAAAGGTGATGTAACACAGTGGTGAACATGGCCTTTCCCAACTACTTTGGCATGTGTTGCAGCCATGAAATTCTAAGTTAATTATTATTTGCAAAAAAAAAAATCCTTGTCATATCTTGTCATTGTAGTGCATTCAATTGATTATGGGTTGAAAAGGATTTGCAAATCATTGTATTCCATTTATATTTACATCTAACACAATTTCCCAACTCATATGGAAACGGGGTTTGTATATTCCTTGCGCACTAATGACTGAAAGAGCACGCACTTGGCGCGATGATGTCATGTTATCGATGGGAAAATGCATTTTTAAACCATATGATTTGCCTGAGCGGCTAGGAGAGCCCGGGAGTAACAAGTGGTTGCCTTGTTGCCTTTCCATTAAGAACAATAAATTAGTTTTTAGTGTAAGTTTTCTGGTTTCAAGAAATGTAATGCCGAGCGCATATCATTATGTCAAGATAATGGCACTAGTATTTACTTAATTTAAGAACATTTTTCAACATATTGAGAAAACAGGTCTCATATTTGCTTTTTCTACCAAGAAAAGTGCACTTGTTATTAGTGAGAATATTCTTATTTTAAGGTATTTTGGGGTTCATTGAGGTTAGCTAATTTTACTTGTTCTATTGGCAGATAATTTTGCTTAATTCAAGTAAAATACCCCTCATTTTTGTGTTTTTTTTCTTGTTTTTGAACACTGACTTTTTGCAGTGCAGTTTGTTAGTTTTTTTTTTACAGTGTATTATTCATCTTTTGTATATTCCTTAAGAAGCAGGAATATTACATTCAATGTCCACTGCTGAGGCAGTGGACATTTAATTTTGGTCTGTTTCTTTGGTCAGAGTTACAAAAGCACTGTCCAAAAGGCTGCTGGTTGAATAACCCTGATGTACAGTAAATTAAAAAAGTTAAAGTTAATGTACCAATGATTGTCACACACACACTAGGTGTGGCGAAATTATTCTCTGCATTTGACCCATCACCCTTGATCACCCCCTGGGAGGTGAGGGGAGCAGTGAGCAGCAGCGGTGGCCACGCCCGGGAATCATTTTTGTTGATTTAACCCCCAATTCCAACCCTTGATGCTGAGTGCCAAGCAGGGAAGTAATGGGTCCCATTTTTATAGTCTTTGGTATGACTCGGCCGGGTTTGAACTCACAATCTGTTGTAAAATGTAAAAAGTGTTTTTCTGTAGGTGGAGGAGAAACACAGCAAGAAGGAATAGTGAAGAAGGAAGGCGCCCATCCACAATAGCTGGCGTGTCCTTTTAAAATGTAAACGTGTTATTTTTAGATGAGCTGAGGCTGTGCTCAAAACCACTGAGGCGCACTCTTCATACATTCTCCATGATCTTATATAAGTTTTATATAAGAATCAAATGTGCATCTGCTCATCGATGTTTATAATGCATGAAATGAATGAATTTAAAAGCCTTTATTATTACTGTAAGTGCATCCTAAAGGTCAAACTATCAAAAAGTCAACTTCTTGTCTTTTTTTAATCCAATTGGTGCCAAGTTGTATTCCATCTTGGCTGACACATTTCAAACTCTCTGTTCAATTTTACGCCTTCCTCGGACCACTGCGGTTTAATGCATACAGTGCATCCACAAAGTATTTACAGCACTTTAATTTTTCCACTAGCTCAATGCAGCAATGTACAGATACATCCTAGATGAAAACCAACACTTCCCATCCAACCGGATGGAGCTTGAGAGGTGCTGCAAAGAGGAATGGGCGAAACTGCCCACAGATAGGTGTGCCAAGCTTGTGGCATCATATTCAAAAAGACTTGAAGCTGTAATTGCTGCCAAAGGTGCATTAACAGAGTTTTGAGCAAAGGCTGTACATGTGAATTTGTATTTTTAGTACATTTGCAAAATAAAAAACTTCACATTGTCATAATGGCTATTGTGTGTAGAATTTTGAGGACAAAGGTGGATTTGTTCCATTTTGGAATAAGGCTGTAACATAACAAAATGTGGAACAAGTGGAGCGCTGTGAATACTTTCCAGATGCACTGTACATCAACACAACTGGCTGACACTTTACAGCATGTAGATGGGAGAAATATGCATACACATTTGTAACATTTGTGAGGGAATGTATCAAAGCTATTTCTTAAAAGATTCTTGTAATAAGAGATATTAAATGATGATGTGCTGATTGGCAAACTTGACAAGTTTCTCACCAGTCATCTTAAAATATAGTATGCATACTTTTATTTTCGTCATGTTACAATTTTATTACAATATAATAACATGTTTCTTTCTAGTAATGTACTATTGTTCAGTATACAATTTTGCTGTTACCCGGTGAAGAAATGTTATTATCGTGAAATACCACATCTTTTCAAGTAATATGAAATCATTTTTGTGAAATGGGGGGTAAAAAATGTGTCTACTTTTGTCTTTTACCTGGCAGGGGCAGCCACAACGAGTCAATCTCATCAATGGTTTTGGCTCTGTTTTTTACACCGGATGCCCTCTTCTGGTGCAAACCTGGCCAGGAATCGAACCCATGCCCTTGGACTGAGATGCAGACGCATATTCCATTACACCACCAGATATTAATATTAGTGTAAATTATCTTAAAATAAACATGTTCATTGTTATTTCTGTATTATTATTTATTTCACTAACTGCTTCTTTGCTATCACTTTTACCATCATATTTGTACATATCCTATTTGCTGATGTTGTTCTATTGTTGTTATTGTTGTGTTTGCTGTTGTTGTTGTTGTTGTCGTCTCTCAGTCTTATCTCCCTCTTGTCCCCACAATTTCCCCCTCTGTCTTCCTTTTTTTCTCTTTCTATCCTCTCCTGCTCCGGCCCAGCTGCACCAAATAATAATATAAATCCATTTAATAAAGTCAAATACAAATAAGGCAACAAGGGAAGTATCCCACACTTCTCTTTTGTAAAGTAAATTTGTTCAGCCAATATGGGCATCTACATCAACTACATGATTTGCCTGAGAAGCTGGACAGGACAAAATAATAAATAAAAAAATAAACATGTTAAGTTTTTTCTGGTGGTATTGCAACTTTATTGTACTTAACAGTTATTTCTGTTCTTTTCAGTATGGCCCCAATATTCCTTTCTAGGCTAAATTGGAGCACGGGTCAGCATTTTTTTGGTGGCCCCCCACTCTTTATTACAAAATTACAGTTTTTCACACTTTTTTATTTAACGATTTTTGTACTTTAAAAAAAATCTAACTTGGAATTCAATTTGATGCATGTTTCGTACAAAAACAAATACATGGGAAATGTATTGTTGTTGTTGTTTGGGTGAAACATGTATATGTTTTAACATTAAAACATAAATTAAAAAATCTGCCAACGACAACTCTGACTGGGATTTAAACCTTCTGCCTTACAAGACAAGCACTATTGCACTGCCACTGAGGCAGTAAAGGGAAATCTCCCCTTATGTTTTTATCAGCAAGAAGTGGCTGTCATGTCTGTGTGATCATGTTTTGTTTTAGTCATGTTCGGTTTTGTTTTTGGACTTTTTGTTCACTCCCTTGTTTTGTTTCCATAGCAACCCATTAGTTTTCACCTGTCACGTCACGCACCTGTTTCACGTTTTGAGTCACGCACCTGTTTTCGTTAATCATGTCTGTAGTATTTAAGTTCATTGTTTTCAGTTTGTCTTTCTGGCGACATCCCACATATATGCTCTGCACATTCCTGACACTTGTTTTTCATGTCCATCGTTCATGCTGTTCCTTTAGTCCATGCCAAGTGAGTTTTTGTTTATTAATGCCACAGTTAGTGTGTTTCATTGTTCACAGTTTCTGCCTTTGTGCTATAGTCTTTTTGGTTTCATAGTTTGTTCTCCGCCACTGTGCGCGCTTTTCGTTTGTACTTTTTTGATAGTAATAAATCATGTACTCATATTCCCGTCTCGCCCGAGCCAACTTTCCGTTGCCTTCTGGAAAAACTAAACCCAAGGACCAAGTCATGACAGTGGCTAGAAATAAGTTTGCGTTAACATTTCATATGACGCGCTCTGTCATTAATAATTGACATTTAACATGCGCTTCTTCACGCAAAACAGGGCCCCTACGGATCACGGGGCCCTACGCACAGCAGGCGTTCTGCGTTTTGGTCTCATTCCTAATTATGTAGAACAACGGCATTATCGATTTTTTTGGTTGGTATTAGAGTTGCAAAGGGGTGGAAAGTTTCCGTTAAATTTCCGGAAACTTTCCGGAAATTTACCTCGGGAAGTTAAGCTCGGGAAGTTTGGAAATATTGACAATTTTTTTGATTATTCAAAGTTGGACACGTCCATGGGAATTAATGGGAATATATGGGAATTAATGAGGAATTACAATAAGGATATATTATTGGGCACTTGTCTATATGCTGCTGCATCTTTGTGGCATTTTTGACGTAGCTCTTTGCACAGTATTTGCAAATGTACACAGCCTTTCTGCCTACATTGGTTGGGGTGAAATGTCTCCACACATCAGATGGTGTACATGGCATTATTCTGTTTGTATTTGTTTATTCTCGTAAAACACTAATGCAATGCCACACACAGATCTAAATAGTCAGCTAAACAATTGGAGTAGTCTTTAAAAATATTTTACTGATGGACAAATGAATAGAAATAGGCCAGATGAATAAATGAACACTCAATCAGCATGCTAAATCAAACTATAACCTACATTCTTGTACGACAACAGAATGGCTAGCAGAACAGAAGGCAGAGGAAACTGCATGTTTTGATTTAGTATTTGCTAGTTGAACTTTACAGATCACAAAAAAGGTAAATTGGATCGCTAACGTTGTTAGCATAAATGAATGGGATTTAACATAGAGAAAATTAGCATCACAGCTAACGGAGAAATATTTTCGGTTCATTATGAGACTGTGGTGGTACATAAACCTAGCTAGCTAGAGATATTGGCCCCAAAATCATTTAACAAGTACAGGAACAGCTAGCTAGCTTGAGTGGAAGTCTGCTGGAGTAGTCTACAGTCAAGTAGTCTACAAGCAATTACACCTCTATTAAACTTAAATACCATAGATCAAATATAGTAATACAGCAATATCATCAAAACTTACCTGACTGGATGAAGTCCTTGGGTTCAAATACTAGTGTGGCCTCAATAGCCCTGCTGTAGTGTGTAGCATGCTGGGAATGATCTGTGCATGTGATGGAAGAATGCACTGCACATGTGATGGAGGAATGCACAGTGTAGGGTTTGAAATTCTACTGAATTTGCATTAAATCAGGTTGTTTTAGCTAATAATCATGCTGCAAGATCTAGCATGTTGCATTCAATGTTTATTCCCATTAATTCCCATTAATTCCCATGGAAAGTTTCCAACTTTGAATATTCCCGGAATTTTGCAACCCTAGTTGGTATTACCTAGGGTGCTTTCAGCATGACGGATTTCAATGACCCCTGGCCTAAAATACTAGCATACATTTGTTTACTCAAGTTAGAAGAGAAAATGAAAGTGACTCCAGACAATATTAAGACATGCACTTCCCAAACACGCTTTCAACCACCATTACTGTGTGATATTGATTTAATATAAAACATTCCTTTTGATTCTCTATTTAAAAGTCTGTTGAGTACATGAGATTATAAATATTGTTGCTCTTCCGCCCCTAAGAGGCATTGAGGAAGTTGTTGCAGCTCACTTTAGGACTATTGTAAGTCTGCAGGGATCACATAAAAGCTTTAATGGCAACTTGCTCTGTTTTCACAGTACAGTAGTTACCTTTTGCTTATTGCTTTTGTATTGTCAATTAATGGAAGGCATACACACTTGTGGGTATTTTGCATCAGACTTGCAAATAATAAGTGATTCCATATACAGTATGTTTTTAATGTATGGATTTTTAATAACAAAGGAGTCAAATTTATCAAACATCAATGTGTCAATTTTTATGACTTTGTAGCTTAGTAAAAAAAACGGGACATCAGATATAATATTTCTCTCATAATTTACAAATTTCTCGAAGATGCTTTTATTGGTACTTTTAAGGTGACAGACAGGGTAATTTTAGACTCTTTGTTAATATTGTTTATTGTAAAGTCGTCCCTCGCTTCTTTGAATATCAAATATTACTGCTTCACCACATCACAGGTTTGAAACATTTTTTAAAGCATATTCTATAACATAATGTCTAAATAAAGTCAAAATATCATTGCTGCAATAGTAGTGGCCACTAGAGGACACCAAACCAATCAGAGCACGCTGTTCAGTATCGGGGCCACTGATTGGCTCAGACCCCGAAAGTATTACCTTATTGGATTAAAAAAGTGTAAAGGTGACTAAAGGATGTTATTTCATGTCTAGAGGGTTCTCATAATATTAAACATATTTAGAAGGTTGCAAACAGTTTGTTATGCTCTAATTATGAACATATTCGATGATTGATAACTACTTTGCGGAAATGTGTTTATCGCGTTCATGTCCGGAACCAATTAACAGTGATATAGGAGGGACGACTGTATTAATATTAACATAATTATAGTGTAGTAATGATAACTGTCAGTGCTGCAATATTACTGTTTATTTCACTGAATGTGTTATTTATATTTACTGTATCTGCTGAGTTCTGTTGTCTTTCTCTGTCTTGTCACCACAATTCCCTTCTTTTTTCTTTCTATCCCCTCGTGACGTGGTTTGGTTGCGCAAATCACCAAATATGGCCAAACATTTACCGTAATGAAGTTAAACACAAATAATGCAACATGAGAAGTATCCCACACTTCTCTTTTTTTGTACAGTAAATATGTGCAGCAAACTGAGGCAACAATATTATTTGCCCACATGGCTGAACAGGACAGGTACAAAAAAAAATTCAAATGAAATAAATATATATATATATTTCTATATACTTTAAGGCTGGAGTTTTTCTAACAAAAACACAACTCCAACTAGTTTTAACTGACGGAACACATGAAAAAAAGAGTAAACTGACAACATCATTACTACAACAACAGACGACCACAACTACTACATATTTAAGTGGTATAGCTCATGCTCGCTACAGCAGTCATAATACTACACAATAAACTTGGTAGATATATAAAGGTGTGATTCCTAAAATACAATGTAGGGTGTATAACTAAAATCCAGCCTTGTAACGACACCTTATGTAATAACGTAGTACATTTTCACCTCATTATGTAATAACGCCACATTTTGTAATGATGGGCATTCATTTTGTAATAGAATTCTTCAACACATTTGTGATAAACCTCGACACATTTTGTAATAACTTGTTATTTATTGCGAAAGTTATTACAGAATGAGGGTGCTGCGCCTTCAAAAAAAATAAAAAGGTAACAATTTGGTGCATTTCATCAAACCATTGAAATTGATGTTGTGCACAATGCATGAAATATTTTGATTTCTATCACAACATTTTGGAAGCGCAGCAACATGCAATTGGTCATTAATGGAATATATGTATTTTTATAGATCTGTATTTCTGTGTTAGTGTTTTGCTTTTAGTTTCGTGCTTAGCAGTGTTTCTTAACCATAGGGCCGGCTCGGCTCGAGGGCTGGCAAAAATGATCTGTTACTAAGGGCCGCAGTGGTACTTAGTTGTAATACACTTTTCTGCCACTTGTGGCAGTAGTGACAATATAAAACAAACAGAAGAAGTCAGGAACTAAAGTCATGGAGAGTTTGTTAAGCGCAATAATTATGACTAAAGTTGTGAAGCTGTATTTTCATTTGCATTTGCATTTTTTTGCCAGTTTAGTCAGGGAACATTTATTATTAATTTAGTTTATTTATTTTAGCACAGCATAATTATTTGTACATTTATTTTTTGGTAGTTATTTACAGTATGACCGAGTTCCTTCTTATGTAGTATATTTGGTTAGTACTTATATTTCTAATCAGTCTGACATAAGCCTAAGGTTTATGTAAATAATCAACTTTGTGATTAACACATGCTTTTATATCATTTGACAAGGTTGTAAACTGTAAGTAAGTTAAACATAATTATTGAATACGATTAAAATCAAAAGTACCGGTAAGATTACTAATTCAGTGTTAATATTTTCCACGGTAGTGGAAAAGTTTGAGCCCGAGGTCAAAAAGGTTAAGGACCCCTGATGCATAGTATAGTATTATCATAACATAATTTATATTGCATGAATTTATGTCTTCCAACATTTCAGTGCACATGTCATTTTCATGTCTGTAATACTTCATTAGTGATACATTTGTCTCTGACTTGCAATCACATTCTTCATTATTATCAGTAAAGTTACATTTGATTTTGGTTTGACCAGTAAAACATCGTACCACTGTAGATTCTTCAAATTAATTCTAATGAAGATGAAATATTTTGTGTTGCTTTGACAGTTTTTCTAATCAGGGCATTACCTTTCGTTCAAAAAAGGTACAACGCCTGCATTTTGTAATAACTTTTGCAATATGTAATAAGTTATTACAAAACGCGTCAGAATGCATTTAAGAATTTAATTAAAAAATGCGGTGTTATTACACAATGTGGTGGAAATGTGTTACATTATTACATAATATACCTTTATTACATGATTTAATAAAATTTTTGCTCTTACTAAATTCTGACTAGAACACCAGCCGAATGTACTGTATTAATTTTTATAGTCGCAACATATACCTGTAACTTCAATCTACAACAACAACAAAAATTTTCAGAAACTTAAAAAAATATATACATTTTTTACCACATTTTATGTGATTTTTAAAATAAAGAATTCCCATTATGAATGCATGGAAGGTTGATGTTCTACATTTCATTATAACTGTTGATAGACCAATCAATCATTGGAATAACCACAGAAAATCAATAGTGCATTAAACTTTGTTAACAAATACAGTATATATATATATATATATATATATATATATATATATATATATATATATATATATATATATATATATATATATATATACATATACTTATGTTAGTAAACTTTTACATTATTATAAGTGCTTGTCTTTGTGGATTGGCTGGGGGAAGCGACATGCTTTTTCTGCTTTACATGAGGTGTGAAGTTGAAGTGAGCATATAGGTCCATTTAAGTCAAAGTTACAATGTCATACTTTTGCTGGACGTTGTTTTCCTCCTGTTCCGGGACGTCGGTGTGGTGCAACTCAATGAAGAAAAAATAAATAGCAGCTCCCACCGCGCCGCCCACCATGGGCCCAAACACAGGGATCCACCACCAGCATCCCCCAGCCCTGCAATGAAAGCACATAATGTCAACCCGTGCTCAGTAGCACAACAATCAGGCACGCTTCCTGTGCAGTTTGCAGGAATGTTGTTGTCAGTATTTCCTGGTTAAAGGGCCTTTTATCCCAGCTTAGCGTAAAGTCTTAATAAGCAGCTCTGTATGTGCAGCGTGTGTCCTCACTGTCACTCTGGCTGACCACGATGAGTCGCTACAGCATTGTGGCCCAGCAGGTGAAAGCAGACGCATGCAGGTTTAAACGTCAACAAGCCACAGGGGGCGCCGCCCAGGAAGCACACACTTTGTTGGCAAGATGCCATTGGATTATCCACTTATGTGCGGCCTCAGTTAAGGTGATCTGTCCAGGAGACAGGAGACACCCACTGGGTCACTTTGTCGCCGTGACGACACACTTCACACTCACATGGGAAGCAAATAAGAATAAATTACATGCCTGAGCTGAGATTTGTCTGCATTACATATATGCATTGGACTCATTAGATATAAGATTAAATGTACTAACGGGAAATGGAAGCAAGAGCTAACAGAATATGTGAAATAAATACATCTATATTTAAAGTCAGCTCGTGATTATTACTATTATTATTATGGGAATTAGAGAGCAGCACTGCACTTTGAAATACCGCAGAAATTTGCTTTTATTATCAAAGTGTTTCAAAAAATGAGATATTAAATAAATGAGCTATTTCAAATGTTTTTACTTTGTTGGTTCAATGCAAACGACTGCAAGTTTATTAACATTGCAAATTTAATTTACAAAGTAGAATAATTTAATTAAATTGAATACTGTATTATTTTCACAATTTATCATTGTTTTTTAATATTATCTTGTCAATCTTACAACAACTCACGATTTGATTCCGATTTTAGGGATGACGTTTTAATTCAGAATCGGTTTTTGATTCAACATGATTCTTGCAATGTAATATTTGGTATAGAAATTATAATAAAAACTTTTGCAAAACAGCTCCGCTTGGAAGCTGACATATGACGTATACGCACAGCTAGTAAGACGGCTTAATAAAAACAATGGATTTTTTTTAAAAGAAAAAAAAAATCAATCGATTTCAAATCAGAATTAAAAAAAGTTGCGATTCGGATGTGAATCGATCTTTTTTTGCACTCCTATTATCCACCAGTCCAGCTATTAATTATCCATCTAAATAAATACTTCAATACATCTAGAAACTTTATTAATAGTCTAAAAAACAGGAAATACATTTGCCTTGGCGTAAAACACACACACACACACGCACGCACGCACGCACGCACACACACATACACACAAAAACATACTGTACATATCGTAATTTCCCGACTATAAGCCGCTACATTTTTCCAACGCTTTGAGCCCTGCGCTTTATACAAAGCTGCGGATAATTTATGGATTTTTCCGGGTTCAAAAGCTTCACATGCCGCCAATAAATTTAGCCTTGTCACATCAAAACAATGAAATTGCCAAACGGATCATGGTGCACCAGTTTTAATTCTTTATTTAGTTATTTAGTCATATTTAAGTCATCTGAATTGATTTAGTTTTAATCAACTAAAATTATGACAATTTAGTTTATTAAAATATAAAGTATAAAGGATAATGCAACTTTGAAGTTCATTATTGCGTAGCATCTCAAAAACAAAATTTACAACAGCACCTGCACTCTATGAAAAAAATCGATGAGTACATTTTACACTAACCTTACTGTGTGTTATTATTTTAGCTGAAATTAGGACTTTTTTTTTTTTAAATGTTGAATACTATATTACAAACCCTGTTTCCATACGAGTTGGGAAATTGTGTTGGATGTAAATATAAACGGAATACCATGATTTGCAAATCCTTTTCAATCCATATTCAATTGAATGCACTACAAAGACAAGATATTTGAAGTTCAAACTCATAAACTTAATTTTTTTTGCAAATAATAATGAACTTAGAATTTCAGGGCTGCAACACGTGCCAAAGTAGTTGGGAAAGGGCATGTTCACCACTGTGTTACATGGCCTTTCCTTTTAACAACACTCAGTAAACATTCGGGAACTGAGGAGACACATTTTTTAAGCTTCTCAGGTGGAATTCTTTCCCATTCTTGCTTGATGTACACCTTAAGTTGTTCAACAGTCCGGGGGTCTCCGTTGTGGTATTTTAGGCTTCATAATGCGCCACACATTTTCAATGGGAGACAGGTCTGGACTACAGGCAAGCCAGTCTAGTACCCGCACTCTTTTACTATGAAGCCACGTTGATGTAACACGTGGCTTGGCATTGTTTTGCTAAAATAAGCAGGGGCGTCCATGGTAACATTGCTTGAATGGCAACATATGTTGCTCCAAAACCTGTATGTACCTTTCAGCATTAATGGCGCCTTCACTTCACAGATGTGTAAGTTACCCATGTCTTGGGCACTAATACACCCCCATACCATCACAGATGCTGGCTTTTCAACTTTGCGCCTATAACAATCCGGATGGTTCTTTTCCTCTTTGGTCCAGAGGACACAACATCCACAGTTTCCAAAAACAATTTGGAAATGTGGACTCGTCAGACCACAGAACACTTTTCCACTTTGTATCAGTCCATTTTAGATGAGCTCAGGCCCAGCGAAGCCGACGGCGTTTCTGGGTGTTGATGATAAACGGTTTTTCGCCTTGCATAGGAGAGTTTTAACTTGCACTTACAGATGTAGCGACCAACTGTAGTTACTGACAGTGGGTTTCTGAAGTGTTCCTGAGCCCATGTGGTGATATCCTTTACACACTGATGTCGCTTGTTGATGCAGTACAGCCTGAGGGATCGAAGATCACGGGCTTAGCTGCTTACGTGCAGTGATTTCTCCAGATTCTCTGAACCCTTTGATGATATTACGGACCGTAGATGGTGAAATCCCTAAATTCCTTGCAATAGCTGGTTAAGAAAGGTTTTTCTTAAACTGTTCAACAATTTGCTTATGCATTTGTTGACAAAGTGGTGACCCTCGCCCCATCCTTGTTTGTGAATGACTGAGCATTTCATGGAATCTACTTTTATACCCAATCATGGCACCCACATGTTCCCAATTAGCCTGCACACCTGTGGGATGTTCCAAATAAGTGTTTGATGAGCATTCCTCAACTTTATCAGTATTTATTGCCACCTTTCCCAACTTCTTTGTCACGTATTGCTGGCATCAAATTCTAAAGTTAATGATTATTTGCACAAAAAAAAATGTTTATCAATTTGAACATCAAATATGTTGTCTTTGTAGCATATTCAACTGAATATGGGTTGAAAATGATTTGCAAATCATTGTATTCCGTTTATATTTACATCTAACACAATTTCCCAACTCATATGGAAACGGGGTTTGTAAGTTCATATGAAGAAACAAACTTGTTGTATTCTGTATTGTGTATAACTAACTACACAAAGCGTGCACAATTGGCCACGGTCCCCTTTAAATACAACAACCAGTGTTATAAAACTAGGATGTGTATATATATATATCACATACATGTCTTTCTTTGTGTGGTAGCTTGAAAAATGACAAATCTGGTATTTTGGTGTCAAGTTGTGCAATTAACTGAACAATGTGCCGAGGACATCCATCTAAGTGCATTGCATGGGTATCTTAGCTTATTAAATTGGCGGATGGTGTAAAAGTAGTGGTAGAGTAAGCGGTCTTGCTCCTGCTCTACTGTCTTTAATAGTAACAGTAATTTAGTACAGTATGAGTCATTTCGAAATATTAGCTTGGGCTTGATGGTTAGTCTGCAGGCGGTGCTTCAAGTTGATTGTATTTTTACAAAAAAAAATAAAAAATGGAGCCACGGGGTTTACAAAGTGTCCTTGTTTACCGCAATGAAGGTGAAGTGTGTCCATATGTCTTCTCTTTTCTCTAGGTGTAGAAGACATATTGAATTGAGGTGTTTAACAATACAGTAGGGATGTAACAATATGAGCATTATTATGACCAAGATTATCACGGTTATCATTATTATCACGGTATTGTTGAATGTCCTCAAAAAGAATTCATACACATACTAAAATCTTTTGACCAAGTTATTTTTTTCAAATATAACCAAAATAAATAGACACACTGTTAGGAAAGCCACTTTTTTGCATGTTTTGTGTTTCTTATGCTTTGCTAATTGTGTTTTAGTCTTAGTATTTTATCTGTTTTAATGGCTAAATTGTTATTGTTTTAAATGGTGGTTTGTATTGTATCACTTTAAGACTTATTGAAGTGAAAAGTGTGTAAAAAATAAAATCTATTATAAATATGAATGACTCATGGCAGGTGTTGTGTCCTACTCTGTTCAGCGGTCATTGAAGGCATTAAGCTGCGAGAGAAATTTCAAGTCTATCAGACTTATGGAATCAAACTTTGGGGTTTAATGACTGTAATAAAAATAATTTTTTTTTAAATAAAACAAGGTGTGTTTGCCATAATTTCACCCGTTTGTGTTGTGTTTTGTGTTCAGAAGTTAGAGTTACACAAACAATTACAAGAATGTATTGCCCAATTATTTTGGGTTGTATCTGCTCCCTATCCTTTAAATTTGTAATACATCTTAACTGTCCATTTTAGGGAAATGATGGTGGCACAACTCTCTGTAAAACATCTGTGTACCTTGTAGTGTTCGCTCCAATTTGTCAAGATACTGTACGACTGCAGGGCAAATACTTGAGCCTCATTCCCGAGACGCATCAGTGAATATTTCATATTCGCGCCTTGTTCTCCCCAAGCTCACAGTACATTTTCAAAAAGCACGAGTGCCGTTTGAAATATTAATAATTATAGTCAGAAAGGAAGAGATGGGGCTGTGAATGCTTGGCTTCAAGTGGGAGCCGTAACACCGTGTGTAGTGTCCTCCGTGTGGGAGTGGCCTCAAGCAGGGAACCTGCACAACACCAACGATTAGATGTGATCTGGTGTTAAATGAACACACTTGTGTTATTGGCAGGAACGTCGAAGTGTGGATGTTGTATTGGGGCCCCAAGCACAGGGGGGCCACTGGGTTTTTATGAAATTTGAATGTTTTTGTCTGCATTAAGTGATTTATATTAAAACAAGACGTCATAAATGTTACTATACAATGAATAAAGCTGTGGAAGCTCAATAATAGAGTTGCTTGAATCAAATTAAGAATGTCTAAGATTTCCTACACCTCCTATCAAAAATACAAAATGGTTCGATCCACCTGGATAGCGGCAAAACATTTATGGACGAAATGTAAATACATTAAATCTATCTGGCAACATTGGAGAAAGTTATGGACGAGTTTCACTTTTGCATTTCATTGCCTGTAACTGTGGTGCATTCAAAGGCCCTCAATTAAAGTTAGAAACAGAAGCCTCACTGTTTTTAAAGACTTGGGGAGACTTAACTCCCAGGAGATGCACTAATAATAAAAAATCATGATAATGATAATGCAATATTATGATTTGTATCACCCACTGATAATAATCATCAGGGCCTGTGTGAGAGGCGACCTCTGAGCTAAAAGCACAGGCAATCTCCCAGATCACCAGCACTATTCTTGAAGTTGATTAGCTTCTGTTTTACTTGCACAGACGTGCATGAGCCCATCACGAAGGCAATGTATTCATGAATTAAATTATTTTTTTAAATGGATTATATTTTTGCATTGATGCTGTTCTGTTGAGTAAAATCATAAATTTTTTTCATAACTGTTTTCGGGCCAGGGGTGTTACAGGTTTGGGGAGCCCCCAAAACCCCATCAGGCCCCGGTGCCTGCTCCTTAGTTTAAGGCGGCCCTGATAACCATATGTATCAACCTATCTCTACTTTTCTCTCTGAAGCAAAAGAAAACTTGACAGATTTATCATTACTATTTAAGTGAATGACAGGTTATCCATCCATCCATCCATTTTCTACCGCTTATTCCCTTTGTGGTCGCGGGTGGCGCTGGAGCCTATCTCAGCTACAATTATATAATTATTTAAATTAATATGAATTAATATTGAATTTGCTGGCTATTTTTTGTAAAAAAAAAAAAAAAAAACTTTTCTTTTAAAGCAAAATCAAATTATTTCAGGGGTGGGGGTTATCTAGATATGTTCTAGATATGTTAATCCCATATTCAAAAGTCAAAACCGGATTTTTACATGTAATTAAAAAAAGATGCTTTCAACCAAATCCTGTCATGATCTGTTGTATCAGATCATGCCTTGTCTTGAGTTTCTTGGTATTTTTCTGTGTGTAGTTTTAGTTCCTGTCTTGTGCTCTTATTTTGTGGTTTTTCACTTCCTGTTTTCTCCTTTCCTACAGCAACTTTACGCCTGCCTTTGAGCACTTTTCCCCTCACCTTGTTTTCTGTTGGTAATTAGCACTATTTAAGTGGAGCGAGAGACACCATTTGGTTGTTGGGACATTATTCACTGGCCATCGTTGATGATTCTTTCAATACTGAGATCAAGTACGCACGTACTTTGTGGACGCCGTCTGCTCCACATTCTTTGTAAGTGTTTTTAATGTGTTCCAGCATTCCGTTTTGTGGTCTTTATAGTCTGTCCGAGTTGCTTTCGCTTTTTGTTTGTTTGTTTAATCATTAAATACCCTTTTTTACTGCACGCTCCTTCCTCATTCGTCTGCACTTAAAATCACCACAACCTTTGTCGTCTCACACAACGCACCCCTGACAAATCTGTGCAATAATTAGTTTTTTAGTGCATGTAAATATACCAAGTATGTGTGTGTGGGGGGTTGTGTTGGATGGTGGGGCCCTTTAGGAGTTTTGTGTAAGGCCCCTGGTTATTGGTAGTGTAGTGGTTCACATAACCCCATTCATGATCAGTCCAGGGAGAGGCTAATGGACTCTGTGAAATAATCTTCTTCTGAATTACTGTTAGATACTAGAATAATGCACTTTTTTTTGTGTGTAAAAGTAGACAGTTTTATGTCGTCCACAGCTCATTTACCACATGGGGTCCCCCAGGGCTCAAACCTTGCCCCAATTTTATTTGCGCTTTACCTTCTCCCCCTTGGTTCTATTTTTAGGAAGTACAGTATTGCATTTAATTTTTATGCCGATGATTGCCAGATTTATTTTCCCATGGCACAAAATAACACGGTTCAACGTCTTATTGACTGCCTGCACGACATCAAAGTCTGGCTTTCAGCTAACTTCCTGAGCCTAAATGAAGATAAAACAGAAGTTATGTTGTTCGGTCCAAATCGCTCTCCCTCCTCCAACGTTGACCTCGGCACTCTGACCCCGTATCTCAGCGACTGTGTCACAAACCTGGGGGTAAAGTTTGACTCAGATTTTAAATTCGAAAAACAAATCAGCAGCGTCGTTCAAAAAAGCTTTTATCAATTACGCCAAATAGCGAAAGTGAAACCGCTTCTATCAAGACATGATCTTGAGAAATTAATCCACGCTTTTATCTCGACTCGTCTTGACTACTGCAATGCCCTGTATGTTGGCATTAGCCAGGCCTCCCTCGCCCGCCTGCAGCTCGTGCAGAACTCTGCTGCTCGTCTGCTAACACAGACCCGCAGACGTGAGCACATCACCCCTATTTTAGCGTCCCTTCACTGGCTCCCTGTGCGTTACCGAATACATTTTAAACTCCTTTTATTTGTTTTTAAATGTCTAAACAACCTCGCGCCAACCTATCTCTCCGACCTCCTTCAGCCTTACTGCCCCACCCGATCCTTAAGATCAGCCGATCAGCTGCTGTTGACGGTCCCTGACACAAGGCTGAAGCTTAGAGGTGACAGAGCTTTCGCCGTTGCTGCTCCCAAGCTCTGGAACGACCTACCCCTGAGTGTTAGACAAGCCTCCTCTCTTCCTGTTTTTAAATCTCTCTTAAAAACATACTTTTATTCCATGGCTTTTAACACTGAGTGATATCCATCCTGCAATGGCGCCCCATAATACACCTGCTGTGATCCTGTTTTTATGTTTTTATGTTTTTATTAATTCTATTTTAATTATTTATTTTTTTATCGTGTTCTGTTTGTGTTGTGTTGTGTTTGCTCGGTACTCGTTTTATCTTTTAACCTGTTCATTGTACAGCACTTTGGCTACCCCTGTGGTAAATTTTAAATGTGCTCTATAAATAAAGTTGATTTGATTTGATTTGATTTGACTTAATTTTTAAAGCATTTTGTAGTTTTCACGGATTTGGATAAGAGTTTAGCGGGGGTGAAAACATTGAGATTGAGTATTGAGTACCTGAACACGTCCCCGCCCCATCCAGCCACCGCAGTGAAAAGTCGTGGGCTTAAGTCTCTGGCTGGGTTGATGGGATAGCCGCAGTTCAAGCCCATGGACACGGCGATGGCCATGATGACCAGGCCGATGCAGAGGGGCTCCATGCCTTTGGGGGCGCCTATGTTCTTGGAGTCGGTGATGGCGAGGATGCAGAGAATTAACGCAGCAGCCCCCACCACCTGACAGGACAAAAACAGTCAAAAGATGAATAACGGTACAAACTTGACACTGCTTTTATTCCCAGTTTTTGTTGACCTTTGCCGTATATTATTTTGTGTAAGATTATTACAGAGTCCCTTTCAATCTGTCGCTCGCCAGATGGTTCTAGTAATGTAACGTATTATTTACGGGGCGGGTGATTTTTTATTTTTATTTATTTATTTTATTTTTTTGTCATAAAAAAATACAATCATGTGTGCTTACGGATTGTATCCCTACAGACTGTATTGATATATATTGATATATAATGTAGGAACCATAAATATTAATAACGGAAAGAAACAACCCTTTTGTGCGAATGAGTGTAAATGGGGGAGGGAGGTTTTTTGGGTTGCTGCACTAATTGTAAGTGTATCTTGTGTTTTTTTTGTCAATTTAATTAAAAAAAAACAAAAATTTTTTTTTTCCCTGAACGGGCGCGGCCCGGTGGTTGGGGACCACTGGTATAGATAATATGCTTTGGTGTAAAGGTTGCTCCACGGTGACATTTATAACCTGTTTTTTTAGCCTGTCTGCAAGATGATTGTTTGTGGAGGGGTTCCCAGATTGCAAATGAGACAATGCCCCACCCTCTCTGATAGTAACATAGTTTATCCCTTGAAAATGTACACTGTTTAAATATATAGCTTGAATTTGTCACCACTAATTTTTTTTCCAGACACAGTCGAAAATAAACTTCTTAACATGAAATAGATTCACCCGGTCACAACATTAGTTACACATGCACACTCTCGGATCAGTTCAGACTTTGCATAAGAAAGATACTTTTATCAACAATTGCGTCGCTGCATGTCGCACGTCAGGATTGTTATGCGCATGCCAAGATTAGCTAAAATAATACTTTATCCTACCTTTTTTGTTTTTCCTCATAGCCTGTAGCAGAGGGGAGGAGCTCAGCGTTAAAATTAATTGTATGTCCCCCTTAAGGTGGGTTAGTTTGTAAACAAAAGAATGAATCTGCTCCCACCCAAAGGAGTATTGAAAAAGAGAGATCGACTGATATTCAGGGTCATCTTCTATTTGGGTCAATATAGTATTTAGAATGAGTCTGTGTTCTTTGTTTATGGAAATTGGTCACCTTTTGGGAATTTGTGGTTACTGTCATCATATCAGAGTTTAATGGCAAAATAATCTGGAAAGCCCTCATTGAAATCTTTAGTTTGATGTCTGACTTGATGTGCTTAGCTGCAATTTGATTGACCAGAAATGACAGAGCATTTTTCGTGTTTGGTGTATTTGACATTACATGTCTTTATGCTTTGTACAATGTTCTAAAAGCACAGAACGTTTGTTGAGAATATAAGGTGTTTTGCTGCTGATTTGTACGTGTGAGAGAATGAAAAGCAAGTGCAGATGTTCCACATCTTGCCAAAGTGGAGTTTATGAACACATATTCATTCTCACAATCTCCTAAAAGGAATGGTTAAAAAAAATTCCCCTATACGGTTTTTAATGTCTTAAAACAGTGGTTCTCAAATGGGGGTACGCGTACCCCTGGGGGTACTTGAGGGTATGCCAAGGTGTACGTGAGATTTTTTTCAAATATTCTAAAAATAGCAACAATTCACAAATCCTTTATAAATATAAATAAAAACCTATCTTTTTTCCAAATAGTTCAAGAAAGACCACTACAAATGAGCAATATTTTGCACTGTTATACAATTTAATAAATCAGAAACTGATGACATAGTGCTGTATTTTAGTTCTTTATCTCTTTTTTTCTACCAAAAATGCTTTGCTCTGATTAGGGGGTACTTGAATTTAAAAAAATTTCACAAGGGGTACATCACTGAAAAAAGGTTGAGAACCACTGTCTTAAAACACAGATACTGACGTACAAATCGAGGACAAATAGTTGTTTTCAGCATTCTGCACAATTGTTCATTCATCAGCAAACATTACACATGTGCCCTTATGTGCACAGACTACAGTATATACTCACATGCTCTAGTAGTTTCTACACACTGTACGCTCATTGTTGCATAATGTTGTTTGCACACCACATCATATGGAATACATGAGCATTCAGACTTTGGCCAAATTCTCCTACACAGATTTTGTGGCAATGTGCTACCGAGTTCAGTAGTTTTTGTGTAATATACTGTACAACAATAATATGACATGTAGCTGCGTATGGCATGTAAGGTGTATTATAATTATAATATTATTATTACCTGGTCCATAAATCCATTGAGGATGGAGAGATGTTTAGCAGGGTAAGATGCAAATATGCCAGCTGTGGCGTTGTCTCCAGTAACGAGAAATTCTCCCTTACTGTAGTCCATTAAAGCATCTGCCAGAAGAAAACACATAAAAAAATGAGGTTACATTACCATATATATATATATATATATATATATATATATATATATATATATATATATATATATATATATATATATAAATATAAATATGGTATATATATAAATATAAATATGGTATATATATATATATATATATATATATATATATATATATATATATATATATATATATATATATATATATATATATATATATATACAGGTAAAAGCCAGTAAATTAGAATATTTTGAAAAACTTGATTTATTTCAGTAATTGCATTCAAAAGGTGTAACTTGTACATTATATTTATTCATTGCACACAGACTGATGCATTCAAATGTTTATTTCATTTAATTTTGATGATTTGAAGTGGCAACAAATGAAAATCCAAAATTCCGTGCGTCACAAAATTAGAATATTACTTAAGGCTAATACAAAAAAGGGATTTTTAGAAATGTTGGCCAACTGAAAAGTATGAAAATGAAAAATATGAGCATGTACAATACTCAATACTTGGTTGGAGCTCCTTTTGCCTCAATTACTGCGTTAATGCGGCGTGGCATGGAGTCGATGAGTTTCTGGCACTGCTCAGGTGTTATGAGAGCCCAGGTTGCTCTGATAGTGGCCTTCAACTCTTCTGCGTTTTTGGGTCTGGCATTCTGCATCTTCCTTTTCACAATACCCCACAGATTTTCTATGGGGCTAAGGTCAGGGGAGTTGGCGGGCCAATTTAGAACAGAAATACCATGGTTGTAAACCAGGCACGGGTAGATTTTGCGCTGTGTGCAGGCGCCAAGTCCTGTTGGAACTTGAAATCTCCATCTCCATAGAGCAGGTCAGCAGCAGGAAGCATGAAGTGCTCTAAAACTTGCTGGTAGACGGCTGCGTTGACCCTGGATCTCAGGAAACAGAGTGGACCGACACCAGCAGATGACATGGCACCCCAAACCATCACTGATGGTGGAAACTTTACACTAGACTTCAGGCAACGTGGATCATGTGCCTCTCCTGTCTTCCTCCAGACTCTGGGACCTCGATTTCCAAAGGAAATGCAAAATTTGCATGGTTGGGTGATGGTTTGGGGTGCCATGTCATCTGCTGGTGTCGGTCCACTCTGTTTCCTGAGATCCAGGGTCAACGCAGCCGTCTACCAGCAAGTTTTAGAGCACTTCATGCTTCCTGCTGCTGACCTGCTCTATGGAGATGGAGATTTCAAGTTCCAACAGGACTTGGCGCCTGCACACAGCGCAAAATCTACCCGTGCCTGGGTTACGGACCATGGTATTTCTGTTCTAAATTGGCCCGCCAACTCCCCTGACCTTAGCCCCATAGAAAATCTGTGGGGTATTGTGAAAAGGAAGATGCAGAATGCCAGACCCAAAAACGCAGAAGAGTTGAAGGCCACTATCAGAGCAACCTGGGCTCTCATAACACCTGAGCAGTGCCAGAAACTCATCGACTCCATGCCACGCCGCATTAACGCAGTAATTGAGGCAAAAGGAGCTCCAACCAAGTATTGAGTATTGTACATGCTCATATTTTTCATTTTCATACTTTTCAGTTGGCCAACATTTCTAAAAATCCCTTTTTTGTATTAGCCTTAAGTAATATTCTAATTTTGTGACGCACGGAATTTTGGATTTTCATTTGTTGCCACTTCAAATCATCAAAATTAAATGAAATAAACATTTGAATGCATCAGTCTGTGTGCAATGAATAAATATAATGTACAAGTTACACCTTTTGAATGCAATTACTGAAATAAATCACGTTTTTCAAAATATTCTAATTTACTGGCTTTTACCTGTATATATATATATATGGTATCACAGAACTTTCCTCCAGAAGGTCTTATCTTTGTCCAAGTGATGTCAGATGAAACAAAAATTTAGCTGTTTGGCCACAATACTCAGCAATATGTTTGGAGAAGAAAAGGTGAGGCATTTAATCCCAGGAACACCATCCCCACCGTCAAGCATGGTGGTGGTAGTATTATGCTCTGGGCCTGTTTTGCTGCCAATGGAACTGCTGCTTTAAATGGGACAATGAAAAAGTTGGATTACCTTCAAATTCTTCAGGACAACCTAAAATCATCAGCCTGGAGGTTGGGTCTTGGGCGCAGTTGGGTGTTCCAACAAGACAATGACCCCAAACACACGTCAAAAGTGGTAAAGGAATGGCTAAATCAGGCTATAATTAAGGTTTTAGAATGCCTTCCCAAAATCCGACTTAACGTGTGGACAATGCTGAAGAAACAAGTCCATGTCAGAAAACCAACAAATTTAGCTGAACTGCACCAATTTTGTCAAGAGGAGTGGTCAAAAAATCAACCAGAAGCTTGTCAGAAGCTTGTGGATGGCTACCAAAAGCACCTTATTGCAGTGAAACTTGCCAAGGGACATGTAACCAAATATTAACATTGCTGTATGTATACTTTTGACCCAGCAGATTTGGTCCTCATTTTCAGTAGACTCATAATAAATTCATAAAAGAACCAAACTTCATGAATGTTTTTTGTGACCAACAAGTATGTGCTCCAATCATTCTATCACAAAAAAATAAGACTTGTAGAAATGATTGAAAACTCAAGACAGCCATGACATTATGATTTTTCTGTATGTCGTCCTCGCTGGAAAAAGTTTGGACAGCCCTGATGTAGAGGGTCTTTAAACTCACCATAATTTAAAAAATAGACACAACAGGCTCCAACAAAGGCTCCCAAAAACTGTGCAGCCACGTACACAGGAAACTTCTTCCAGGACATCTTGCCGAGCAACACCATGGCGAGAGAGACTGCAGGGTTTACATGTGCACCTGCAGCAACACAACAACAAAGTGTTTGGAGAGAATCATTGAAGTGGTTAAAATGATAATGATCAAATATTCATAGTGACGGCTCAACATGTTTTTCCCCAAAAAATATATATTTGTAAATTCCACCCAGAAGTTCCCATCCTGTGCTGACAGTGTGGGCTCATTTATTTAACACTCTGGGATCTTAGCTTTGACCTCGCTGTGGTGACACCACTGGGGGGGTATCAAACATGCAGCCATTGTTCCGCTCCCCATCCTGTTCACAAACACCTAGCGCCACAAACCAGCCAGAAGCAGCGGGCCCAATTGCATCTGACATAATCTGTCTGAAGCGGCTTAAGGCACACGTAGAGCGCGGGTCATTAGAGTGACCAGGATGTGTCACACTTGCGCTACACTGCCGGCCAAAATGGGAGCCTACAAAGGGAAGACAATTGTGTTTTCTTCTTTGACTGGGAAACTCCCCGCCAGGGAAGCCTTGAAAGGGCGGGCTCGTCACACCTGACCCCCCGCCACCCCACTACTTACCTCTCTGGAGACCCATGCCCCAGTAAAGCTCATTAGTCCAATACCTATGATCATCTTCAGAGATGTCGTCCCATACAAGCTTCCCACTGTGCTGTGGACCCCGCGGCCCAATGGCCCAGTCATGCAGCAGAATCCCTCCATATATTAACCTCCTTGTCCTCTCAAGCCTTGCAATCGCCCTCTCGTTAGCCGTAAAGAGAGCAACTAGATACAACAATCCCTCGTTTATCGCTGTTAATTGGTTCCAGGCATGGCCGCAATAAATGAATTTCTGCTTTGCAGAAATTCATCCATCCATTTTCTACTGCTTGTAGTCGCCGGGGGTGCTGGAGCCTAGCTCAGCTGCATTCGGGCGGAAGGCGGGGTACACCCTGGAGTGTCCGACCTGAGATCGGTAGATCGTGAGTTCAAACCCCGGCCGAGTCATACCCAAGACTATAAAAATGGGACCCATTACCTCCCTGCTTGGCACTCAGCATCAAGGGTTGGAATTGGGGGTTAAATCACCAAAATTTATTCCCGGGCGCGGCCGCTGCTGCTCACTGCTCCCCTCACATCCCAGGGGGTGGAACAAGGGTATGGGTCAAATGCAGAGAGTAATTTCACCACACCTAGTGTGTGTGTCACTATCAGTGGTACTTTAACTTTAACTTTAGTCACCTTTACATTCTTTCAATCCAAAATAGTAATGCTGTCTGAGGCTGAGCCAATCAGTGGCCACAATACTGAACAGTGCGCAGTGATTGGTTTGGACTCATCTACTGGCTAATACTATTGTACAATTAATCTTTTTGGTTCATTTAGCAATTTTTATGCTTGAAAAGGCTTAATTAGAGGCAAAAATGTTGTAGAATATACTAAAAAAACTAAGCATTTTAGGAATGCCTGCAAAATCTCATGGCATTATTAATACATGAGATGTATCATGGGCAGCACGGTGGAAGAGGGGTTAGTGCGTCTGCCTCACAATACAAAGGTCCTGAGTAGTCGTGAGTTCAATTCCGGCCTCGGGATCTTTCTGTGTGGAGTTTGCATGTTCTCCCCGTGACTGCGTGGGTTCCCTCCGGGTACTCCGGCTTCCTCCCACCTCCAAAGACATGCACCTGGGGATAGGTTGATTGGCAACACTAAATTGGCCCTAGTGTGTGAATGTGAGTGTGAATGTTGTCTGTCTATCTGTGTTGGCCCTGCGATGAGGTGGCGACTTGTCCAGGGTGTACCCCGCCTTCCGCCCGATTGTAGCTGAGATAGGCTCCAGCGCCCCCCGCGACCCCGAAGAGAATAAGCGGTAGAAAATGGATGGATGGATGTAGATGTATCATACATCCTGCCTTAACAAACATTCTCATATTATGTAATTTTCTATCCATATGTTTATTATTTATTATTATCGTTGTGGCTTGTGCAGCCCTTTGAGACACTCGTGATTTAGGGCTATATAAGTAAACTTTGATTGATTGATTACCATTTTTGTTTGCAGTGAAGTACACGACTGCACTACTATATTGACAAACAATTCCTAATAATCATCAATCATCAATATTACATGACACTTAAGAACACCCATGGATGTTTTTTAAACATATTTACATTTAACCAATATCGTCTTTGTGATATTTATATTTCAATACACTGTGCAGATGTGTCTAAGGTTTTGTCTAGCATGTTCAATATTTGTGTGTGGTGGCTTTGAATCCATATTATACAGTAATCTATTTATTTATATCTGCACCTTATTGCTCTTTTATCCTGCACTACAACAAGCTAATACAACAAAATGTTGTTCTTATCTGTACTGTAAAGTTCAAATTTGAATGACAATAAAAGGAAGTCTAAGTTTAAGTCTAATAAAGCCATAACAATGGATCCATCATGTTTTAGAATAAAGGAAATTATAAGTAGGCGTGTCCCGATCCGATATTGGTATCGGATATCGGTCGGATATCAGCAAAAACAATCGGATGGTATCGGCGTGCATATTAAATCTCTGATGTAAGCAGTCCTGCATAAGCATGGACAGCCAGTCACCATCTGAATTTCCTACAACAAGCACACAGTGTTGTTTTTTTTCCTGTATTTTAGTGAAGTCATATAAAAAAAATGGTAAACACGGTAAGCTACTACAGCTAGCAGCTACACAACAGCTTAGCACACAATATCACACAAGCTAGACGTACGAAATACGCGTCCTTAATTGAACAATATTGCGGTCTAAAACATGACATTTGTCAATAGAAACACGCTTCAAATAATTATAGTTGTATATTACTGACATATACAACGTCTCCAAGGCAGAGGCGTATTAGAAAGTATTCAGTAACAAAACGTGTCCGCATCATTGAACTTACTCCATCATGCCCTTAATATAATTAATTATTATGACCTCTAGATATTGCCAAAACCCAAATTAGCACTCCACTTTTAAAGCATAAATCTGTCATAAGGTTAATGTTTATGTTAGTGTAATTTCACTTGATTTAACCTTTTCTAATAGCCTTCCACACTACAAAATAATGAAAGTATGTAGTATGATTTGTGCTGATATCGTATCGGATTTATATCGGTACCCGCCAACACTCAAGGCTCCAATATCGGGATTGGAAGTGAAACAATCGCATGGAGACCCCCTCTTAAATACAAGCACTGATCAAGCCAGAACACCTGCTCAGTGGCCTTGCGGTTAGAGTGTCCGCCCTGAGACTGGTAGGTTGTGTGTTCGAACCCCGGCTGAGTCATACCAAAGACTACTTTTGAATTGAATTGAATCATATTTATATAGCGCTTTTCTCCGGAGACTCAAAGCGCTTTTACATAGTGAAACCCAATATCCAAGTTACATTTAAACCAATGTGGGTGGCACTGGGAGCAGGTGGGTAAAGTATCTTGCCCAAGGACACAGCGGTAGAGACTAGGATGGCGGAAGCGGGCATCGAACCTGGAACCCTCAAGTTGCTGGCACGGCCACTCTATCAACCGAGCTATACCGCCCCAAGACTTGACAAAGACTACAAAAAAATGGGACCCATTACCTCCCTGCTTGGCACTCAGCATCAAGGGTTGAAATTGGCCGTTAAATCACCAAAAATGATTCCAGGGCGTGACCACCGCTGCTGCTCACTGCTCCCCTCACCTCCCAGAGGGTGAACAAGGGAACGGGTCAAATGCAGGGGGTAATTTCACCACTCCGAGTGTGTGTGTGACAATCATTGGTACTTTAACTTTAACTTTAAAACCTTTCCCAATCACATTGATTGCATTTATTGATAATCACATCAATAACATCACTGAGACCAATAATGGGCAGAACTGAACGCTATAAAACTCCCTGCTTATGAGACAAGTCACAGGTGGAGAAAATCCTCAGTGCTGAACTCTGTAGAACTTGCACCTGGCTCGCTGACAATAAGCTATCCATACACTTGGGTAAAACAGAATCCATCCTGTTTGGGTCCCACATCAACCTTAAGAAAGTCAGTGACTTCACTATAAAAGTGGGTGACATTGTTATCACCAGGAAGGATGAGGTCACCTACCTAGGTTCCATTCTAGAGGCTAATCTTTCCTGTGATAAAATGGCAACCAAGGTAATCAAAAAGGCCAACCAACGAACGAGATTTCTCTACAGAATCTCCTCTCTGGTCAACAAAATCACCATGAGGATTCTAGCGGGAACTCTCGTTCAACCCTTTTACTGATTACGCTTGCACCTCCTGGTACCCTAGCACCTCCAAAACCCTCAAATCTAGACTCCAAACATCCCAGAACAAGCTAGTCAGATTACTTCTAGACCTCCACCCCAGATCCCACCTCACTCCTACCCACTTCTCCAAAGTGGGCTGGCTCAGGGTGGAGGACAGAGTAAAACAACTTGCACTGAGCCTAGTCTATAAAATCCGCGACACCTCCCTGATACCGAAGTACATGTCAAACTACTTCCTTAACGTAAAATGACCGCCATAACCACAACACCAGGGGGAGCTCCACTAACCACGTTAAACCCAGATTCCGATCTAACAAAGGTCTTAACTCATTCTCTTTCTATGCCACATCAATGTGGAATGCACTCCCAACAGGTATAAAAGAAAGGCCATCTCTATCCTCCTTCAAAACCGCAATAAAAGTACACCTCCAGGCAACTTCAACCCTAAACTAACACCCTCCCCGGATTGTTAATAATCAAATGTAAACAATCAAATGCAGATATTTTTCTTATGCCTTCTGATCTCTCTCTCTCTCTCTCTATGTCCACTACTTGCTGTACATATCCTACTAAAGTCAGACCTACACTGTTTCAATAGCCATTTCTCTGTTCTCAATTATTGATGACTGATGATAACAACCAAACCCCCCCCCCCCCACACCCCGAATTGTAAATAATGTAAATAATTCAATGTATACACCCTGATGATTATCTTGTGTGATGACTGTATTATGATGATAGTATATATCTGTATCATGAATCAATTTAAGTGGACCCCGACTTAAAAAAGTTGAAAAACTTATTGGGGTGTTACCATTTAGTGGTCAATTGTACGGAATATGTACTTCACTGTGCAACCTACTAATAAAAGTCTCAAAACACATAATGCTGCACAGCGTGTTCCCAGGTGATGGTGTGTTTACCTGACACCCCTCCTGCAATGTAGGCGGCCATCATGAGTCCCAGAGTGAAGCCGAGGTGGATGGACAGGGGCTCCCCCAGTGCCCCCTTACTGAGGACGGCCTGGGCCACTGAACCGCATCCAAAGAGCTGCGAAACACAGAACACGCTGCTTTTCAACAAGTCCAATTAAAGGCACCTTTAACACTCGCCCCCTTCTCTGACAACCGCGTCCAACTGCCAAGCACAATTTGTCCAAAAGGCAGCTCAAGAAAAATAAAGAATCCCCCCACTTAGTTTGGAGAAAACAAAGCGAGAGCAGTCATCCACAAATAAGAAGGCTGCACTAAAAGGTCACAGTCATTGAACTTAGGCGGTGGCAGGTGTAGGTGAAAGACACCCACAAATATGTAGAACTAACTGAGATGGAGAGAAGTATGAGAAGCAGTGTGTTGCATTAAAGAGTGAGTTGAGCAGCAGACACGTCATTAGCTGCACGAGCCTTAAAGCGGCTGTTTAAGCTGAGTGACAGGTGCAGGGAGACAGTACTCACTATCAGGACAAATATCCCCACAAACTCCGCCAGGAACTCCTTGAAGATGTCCCGCCTCAGAGCTAGCCTGGCCTTCCACCTCCTGCTGCACTCACTGTCCATCTTGCTCCCTGCTGCAGGTTAGTGCCGCCGCCTCACAATAAACACACAATAAGAAGAAGGAGAGAAGAAGTCAAGCGCTGATGGTCGCCTCCCACTCGCTGCGTGCACTCCCTCTTGTCACCGCTAGTGGCAGTACTGTGCCTGTACACACGCGTCCCAGGGTAATAATAGGTCCCACATTTGAACAGACACACATTCAAATACCACAAGAAACATGTCAACTGCAGTCAGTACTTGTAGGTTACTATTGCTCATAATAACATGATTATTTTTTGTCTATGCTATGCTTTTTTTGTCTATATCCGGGGTCTGAAACCCACGGGCTCTTTCATACCTCCACCCTGGCTCCCTTTGGCTTTTAAAAAATGTCAATAAATAATGGCTATTTCCCATCCATCCATCCATTTTCTACCGCTTATTCCCTTCGGAGTTGCGAGGGGCGCTGGAGCCTATCTCAGCTACAAGTCGCCACCTCATCGCAGGGCCAACACAGATAGACAGACAACATTCACACTCACATTCACACACTAGGGCCAATTTTTTAGTGTTGCCAATCAACTTATCCCCAGGTGCATGTCTTTGGAGGTGGGAGGAAGCCGGAGTACCCGGAGGGAACCCAGGCAGTCACGGGGAGGACATGCAAACTCCACACAGAAAGATCCCGAGGCCGGGATTGAACTCACGACTACTCAGGACCTTGGTATTGTGAGGCAGACGCACTAACCCCTCTTCCACCGTGCTGCCCATAATAGCTATTTAATTTAAATTTATTAAATTATTTTTTAGTTTGTCTATTTTAATGTAGCCGTTTTTATTTTAGAGAGTTTGTGATCTTGCAATATTTTGTCTATCGAAATGTACGTAACACTCCGATCATCTTTTACTGCCAAGCAATTGCATTGTTTTCAGTGGTCAACCCCCAGTAAAATAGCAATGGATAAATCAAAAAGAGAAAGATTTCTGATGAAAATAGAACATTTAATGCTTCATGGACATTTTCTTTTGCGTTTACTGTTGACATACTTGCCAACCGTCCCGGATTTTCCGGGAGACTCCCGAAATTCAGCGCCTCTCCCGAAAACCTCCCGGGACAAATTTTCTCCCGAAAATCTCCCGAAATTCATGCGGAGCTGGAGGCCACGCCCCCTCCAGCTCCATGCGACCTGAGTGACGTGTCGACAGCCTGTTTTCACGCCCGCTTTCCCACAATATAAACAGCGTGCCTGCCCAATGACGTTATAACTGTAGAATGATCGAGGGCGAGTTCTTGGTTTCTTACGTGGGTTTATTGTTAGGCAGTTTCATTAACGTCCTCCCAGCGCGGCAACAACACAAAACAACAGCAGTCACGTTTTTGTCTACCATAAAGCAGTTTGTCTGCCGTAAACAGCAATGTTGTGACACTCTTAAACAGGACAATACTGCCATCTACTGTACATGCACATGTGACAATAACATCTTGGGCTTTTAGAGAGTGCAGTGCACAACTGCGCACACAACAAGGAGACGAAGCAGAAGGCATCATCAGAGAGGGTGTTCAGCATGGTTAGAAAAATAGTGACAGAGAATAGAACAAGGATGGACAATTCAACCCTTAACTCAACAATGAGTAGATGAGTGTTATGTGTGTGTATATGTGTAAATAAATGAACACTGAAATTCAAGTATTTATTTTATTTATATATATATAAAATAAATGTATATATAGCTAGAATTCACTGAAAGTCAAGTATTTCTTATATATGTGCATATATATATATATACATATATATATATATATATTACTTGACTTGGTGAATTCTAGCTGTAAATATATTCCTCCCCTCTTAACAACGCCCCCAACCACGCCCCCCCCCGCCCCACCCCGACCATGCCCCCCACCTCCCGAAATTGGAGGTCTCAAGGTTGGCACGTATGACTGTTGATGAGTGTGGTTCACCCGTTTGCTTTTAATATGTGGGGAGAAAATAGCAAGCAACAAAAAATGCAATGTGGAAATACATTTCCAGGACAAAAACACAGCATTCGTGGAAAAATACTACCGAGCTGGAGATGACCGAAAAAGAGCATTTTCGGAACTGCTGCAGAAAACTGATCAGAGCAAAAATACTTGCTGAGTCGTAACTAAAAGTAGTGTTATTGTCATTTTAGGGATCAAACAAAATTTGTGGCTCTAGGTGGATTTACTTTGGTGGGAAATGGGCTCAAATGGCTAGTTGTATGCTGAAGGTTGACGACCCCTGGTCTATACTAATAGTACTATTAGTAGAAGTTATGGGAGTAGTAGTAGAGCAATAAGAAACCTAGTATTAGTTGATTTAGCTATAGTAATGTAATGTGTATACTAGTAGGACTACTAGTAGCAGTAATTTAGTTATTAAAAGATTACAGTTGGTACAAAATGCGGCTGCTAGACTTTTGACAAGAACAAGAAAGTTTGATCATATTACGCCTATACTGGCTCACCTGCACTGGCTTCCTGTGCACTTAAAATGTGACTTTAAGGTTTTACTACTTACGTATAAAATACTACACGGTCTAGCTCCATCCTATCTTGCCGATTGTATTGTGCCATATGTCCCGGCAAGAAATCTGCGTTCAAAGAACTCCGGCTTATTAGTGATTCCCAGAGCCCCAAAAAAGTCTGCAGGCTATAGAGCGTTTTCTATTCGGGCTCCAGTACTATGGAATGCCCTCCTGGTAACAGTTAGAGATGCTACCTCAGTAGAAGCATTTAAGTCCCATCTTAAAACTCATTTGTATACTCTAGCCCTTAAATAGACCCCCTTTTAGACCAGTTGATCTGCCGTTTCTTTTCTGCTCTGCCCCCCTCTCCTTCGCGGAGGGGGGCAGAGTTTCTCATTGTCATCCCATTGGGTTGAGTTTTTTCTTGCCCTGATGTGGGATCTGAGCCAAGGATGTCGTTGTGGCTTGTGCAGCCCTTTGAGACACTCGTGATTTAGAGCTATATAAGTAATCTTTGATTGATTGATTGATTGATTGATTGAGTTATATTGGTGATAGTTGTATAGTACCGGCCACACTAATGAAATAGCAATTGTAGTACTACAGTATAAGCATATAAGTATCGGCCATAGTAAAGAAAGTAGTAGTTGTAGTACTAATGTGTAGGTATCGGCCACATTAATGAAAGTCATAGTATTAGTGAAAGTAGTAGTTGTAATACTACAATATCGGCCACAGTAATGAAAGTAGTAGTTTAATACTACAGTGTAGATATCGGACATAGTAATGAAAGTAGTAGTGTGTAGTAGTAGCAATACTACAGTGTAAGTATCGGCCATAGTAATGAAAGTAGTAGTTTTAATATTACAGTGTAGGTATTAAACATAGTAATGAAAGTAGCAGTTGTAGTACCATAGTAATGAAAATAATAGTTGTAGTACTACAGTAAGTATTGGCTATCGTAATAAAAGTAGTTGTTGTAGTACTACAGTGTAAGTATTGACCATAGTAATGAAAATAGTAGTTGTAGTACTATAGTATAAGTATCGGCCATGGTAATGAAAGTAGTATATGTATTATTACTGTATAAGTATTAGCCAAAGTAATAAAAGTAGTAGTTGTAGTACTACAGTATAAGTATTGGACATAGTAATAAAAGTAGTAGTTGTAGTACTGTAGAATAAGTATCGGCCATAGTAATGAAAGTATAGTTGTAATACTACAGTAAAAGTATTAGTAATAGTAATTTAAGTAGTAGTTGCAGTACTACAGTGTAGGTTATGGCCATGACAATGAAAGTCGTAGTATTAATGAAAGTACTAGTTGTAGTACTAGTATAAGTATAAGTTTCGGCCATAGTAATGAAAGTAGTGCTAGTGTTGGTGACAGCGGTGATAGTAATAGAAGGAGTGGGGATAATAGTACTAGTAGTAATAGTAGTACCGGTAGTAGTAGTATTTGTTGGTGATCATTTTAGTAGTATAAGTATTGGCCATAGTAATAAAACTAGTAATAGTAGTCAAAGTGGTAGTAGAAGTAGTTTTAGTAGTGGAAGCAGTAGTAGTGGTAGAAGATGTGGTAGTGGTGTCATTGTAGTAGTAGAACTAGTAGAACTAATGAGTGTATGTGTACTTGTTAGTAGTTGTTTTAGGTAGTTAACGTAGTAATTGTAGTATTGGTAATAATATAGTACCAGTAGCAGCTGGTTTAGTGATGTTGGTGATAGTTGTAGTAGCATCAGCCATAGTAATGAAAGCTGTAGTACTAGTACTAGTCCTAAGGTATTATGTGATCTGTAAAGAGGTGAGTGTAAAATTCTTCCTGCTCCGCCACCTATAAAAATATAATAGCACTTTTTTGGTGGGATAAAAACTTTTTTCTGTCGTATTAACGTCATATTTTTATAAGAATCAAATATGTATTCAATAATTCAAAGTTTAGATTGAAACACAAATCTACACTACATGAGTACACTAAATATACCTACTAAATACCAGAACACTTTTTTGAATTTAGCACTTTCTTACTGTAAGTCTAAGTACTTGGTCACACGTTTACCTCATTCAAGAATTTTATTTTTTCATTTATCGGTTTATTGCCTTTTTGTTAGCTCACACACTTTTTGTTTGTATTCTGTTAGCCTTGTTTATACTTCAGTTTACATTAAATCTTATTTTATATAAATCCTACTGTCTTCCCGACTTGCACTTAATAGAAACTTTCTGCTAAATAAAAGGTAAATGACACGAATTAAAGAAGGAATAAATACGAATTTTTGCTTTTATATCTTGCATTTTGCTTGTGTGAATATGCACTGTTATTAGCTATGTTTTTTAATGTGCTGCCATTCTGATTAAAATGTATTGAAAACTTAATTTTTGTTTGTGTTGATATAAATTCAACTTTAGAAAGAACAAAATGTAAATAAAAAGTAAATTACGAACAGTAAATGGATTATAGTAAATAGTAATAGTAAAAGGGTCTCAGTCATTAAAGTGTTAAAAATAGGTCATTTATTTAAAAATAAAAAAATTAAAAAATTATATATATACATCCATCCATCCATTTTCTACCGCTTATTCCATTCGGGGTCGCGGGGGGTGCTGGAGCCTATCTCAGCTACAAACAGGCGGAAGGCAGGGTACAACCTGGACAAGTATATACAGTATACATATATATATATACACAGTGTATATATATGTAAATATATATATATATATATATATATATATATATATATATATATATATATATATATATATATATATATATATATTTATATATATATACAAAAACACAAAATATGCAATTATTGGAGCCTTGATTAGATAAATAATTCATAATAACATTGCTTTTGATTCATTATTATTTTTTGAACAATGACACCTTTTGGCCAAGGTCAATTGTCGTGTAGTGTACTTGTTTAAAAATAAAAATCAATACTTCTATAACAATGGTAAAAATAATTCATATACTAATATATGTATATTATTTTTACTTTTAACGCTTAAATCTCTACGTAAACTTTAGATCAATCCATCGATTCTTAAGGTTTTTATTTTTATTTTTTGAGCAACGACAGTTTTAAGTAAAAAAACAACTGCCTGCATGGCAGCTTTGTGTAATTTGTGTCAATATTGCAACACTTTCTCGTTGCATTACTCTTTTATTCCACTGTTTATGTCAAAGTATTCTTAAAATGTGTCGCAAGCTGCATTTATATTAGGGGTGTCCGCACTCTGGACACCCCTGATTAAATTTTGCATGAGAGTGATAACCTGTGATTAATCATGATTAATCCAAATTAAAATGTGTGATTAATATGATTGAAAAATAATCATTTGATAGCACTAATTCCATTACATATTCACTGTTACTGTTAAAACTGAGTTGGACACCCCCGTAGTAAAGTAAGCATAATTACACCCTTAAAAATGATGATGATGTATTTTCCTTATGATATTCACAGTGGGCCATTTTGACTTGTGTTCTACCACAACTATGCAGATGACACTCAGATCTACGTGTCACTGACGGCAGGTGAACGTCGGCCTGTTAATTCACTTTGTCGCTGTATGGAACAGATCAGTGTGTGGATGCAAAATTATTTTTTGCAGCTAAACTCAGACAAAACTGAAATCATTGTCTTTGGCCCACAGAAGCAAATAGAAACAATTATTACTCACCCTGAGACCCTCTCACTGAAACCTAATAATCAGGTTAGAAATTTAGGGGTAATCATGGACTCAGACTTGAACTTTAACAGCCACATTAAGTCAATAACATCAGCAGCTTTTTACCACCTGAAAAGCATTGCCAAAATCAGAGGAATAATGTCTAAATCAGACTTAGAAAGACTAATCCATGCCTTTATCACCAGCAGGTTAGACTATTGTAATGGCCTTCTCACTGGGCTCTCTAAACGAGCTGCAAAGCAGCTGCAATACATCCAAATTGCTGCTACTCGAGTCCTAATGAGAGCCAGGAAATACGACCATATTAGTCCAGTTCTTATGTCACTGCACTGGCTTCCTGTTGCTCAGAGAATAGACTTTAAAACAGCTCTTCTTGTGTATAAGTATTTTCATGCCAAAGTACATCTCTGACATGTTAGAGCCATATGAACCATCTCTACCTCTGAGAACTTCATGGAGTGGTCTCCTGCTGGTGCCTAGAGTCAGGACCAAACATGGTGGAACTGCGTTTCAGTTTTATGCTCCTAAAATGTGGAATAGTCTTACTGAAGATGTGAGACAGGCCTCAAAGTTGGCAATGTTCAAATCCAGGCTGAAAACACTTTTATTTGATTGTGCACATGACAGCTGAAAGTAACGTTTGTATTTTATCTACACTCTTTGATTGATTTTAATTTTGATAAATTGTGATTGTTTTTATGATTGTATTTGAATTTGAAAATATTTTTATTTTTGCTTTCTTTGAATTTTCTGTAAAGCAATTTGAATTGCCTTGTGTATGAATTGTACTCTATAGATACACTTGCCTTGCCTTGCCATGGCGGATTCCATGTGTTGTCAAATGAAACAAAAATTGAGCGGTTTGGCTACAATACCCAGCAATATGTTTGGAGGAGAAAAGGTGAGGCCTTTAATCCCAGGAACACCAATCCTACAGTCAAGCATGGTGGTGGTAGTATTATGCTCTGGACCTGTTTTGCTGCCAATGGAACTGGTGCTTTACAGAGAGTTAAATGGGACAATGAAAAAGGAGGATCACCTCCAAATTCTTCAGGACAACCTAAAATTATCAGCCCGGAGGTTGGGTCTTGGGCACAGTTGGGTGTTCTATCAGTACAATTAACCCAAACACACGTCAAAAATGGTAAAGGAATGGTTAAATCAGGCTAGAATTATGGTTTTAGAATGGCCTTCCCAAAGTCCTGCTGAAGAAACAAGTCCTGCTGAAGAAACAAGTCCATGTCAGAAAACCAACAAATTTAGCTGAACTGTACCAATTTTGTCAAGAGGAGTGGTCAAAAATTCAACCAAATATTAACATTGCTGTATGTATACTTTTGACCCAGCAGATATGGTCACATTTTCAGTAGACCCATAATAAATTCATAAAAGAACCAAACTTCATGAATGTTTTTTGTGACCAACAAGTATGTGCTCCAATCACTCTATCACAAAAAAGTTGTAGAAATTATTGGAAACTCAAGACAGCCATGACATTATGTTCTTTACAAGTGTATGTAAACTTTTGACCACGACTATATATATATATATATATATATATATCCATCCATTTTCCACCGCTTGTCCCTTTTGGGGTGGTGGGGGGTGCTGGAGTCTATCCCAGCTGCATTCGGGCGGAAGGAGGGGTACACCCTGGACAAGTCGCCACCTCATCGCAGAGCCAACACAGATAGACAGTATATATATATATATATATATATCCACATCGAGAGGAGCCAGATGAGGTGGTTCGGGCATCTGGTCAGGATGCCACCCGAACGCCTCCCTAGGGAGGTGTTTCGGGCACGTCCGACCGGTAGGAGGCCACGGGGAAGACCCAGGACACGCTGGGAAGACTATCTCTCCCGGCTGGCCTGGGAACGCCTCGGGATCCCCCGGGAGGAGCTGGACGAAGTGGCTGGGGAGAGGGAAGTCTGGGCTTCCCTGCTTAAGCTGCTGCCCCCGCGACCCGACCTCGGATAAGCGGAAGAAGATGGATGGATGGATGTATATATATATATATATATATATATATATATATATATATATATATATATATATATATATATATATATACTGTATATATATATCATATAAATGAAGATATGCTATATAAATAAACATTGATTGATTGATTGATCACCTCGACTTGGTCATTTGAAAAGTAGCTCGCCTGCTGAAAAAGTGTGGGCACCCCTGCTTTAAGGGTGCAGTTCTCCAATTTCTTCCGACAGAGGGCGCTCCATGAATACATTTCGGAGCGTCTGCTGAGCTTTGTCACCCTGCACCCCCTATTGTTCATACACATTCATATTCATACATCTACAGTATGTATGCTCTGAGGCGACAGCCATTCATCTTTGTCACTTTGAAGTACGCAAGCACACACTTGGAGAGTGTGAGGAACAAGAAGAAGAAGGAGGAGGTCTGATGTGTTGATGGACAAGAAGCATCCTCTGGGGGGAGATTGCAAATGATCCTCTTCATCACCATCATCACTTCTTTGTGCTGTCACGTTGCCAAACGTAAAAGTGTTGCAAACACTAGTGGCATGACCATAGATAAATAAGATGTAAGCTATTTATTTGAGTAGACATGCTGCTAATTCGTGGATGTTTATTAGGAATTATCACCTGCAAGTAGTCCTCATTTGCATGAGCTGCTCTTGTACCAAACAAGCTACATGCTGATACAGTCGTTTGGCACCTCAGTGCCACTGAGGAAATAGTTGCACAATGAAGGTGTTAGGAAGTGTGCGTGAAATTGCAGGATTCAATTTGCATGCACTTTTTTTAATGCACACAAATTCTCACTAAATAAACTTTAAAATGTGTTATCAAAACAAAAAAGAAGCGATGAAGAGTGAATCACAGTGGAAGGATTTGCAAAGTTTGTGGGTGGGTTTTATGTAAATGCGTGGAGTTACTTTGCAAAAAAAAAAAAAAGGACAGCCCTTCTGTTGCCCAATGAAAGCGCGCCTGGGTTGACACCTGGCTATAAACCCAAGAAAGGAAGCCCAAAGTCCACTTCACAACTCGGCCGTGTAGGAGGACGAAGACACGCAAAGAGAGAGTGAGAGAGAGAGAGACTGAGAGAGAGAGAGAGAGAGAGAGAGAGAGAGAGAGAGAGAGAGAGAGAGAGAGAGAGAGAGAGAGAGAGAGAGAGAGAGAGAGAGAGAGAGAGGCTCCGTGATGACTTCCAGTGAGATCCACATCCCCGGGGAGGTGAAGAGCGACCCCGCCGCCCTCATGGCATCCCTCCAGCTGATGCCCTCGCCGGTGCCCAACCCTGAGATCAAGTACACTAAGGTCAGTACACTTACATCCATTCATGCATTCCAAGCAAAACTGCACATTTCTTCTTCTTCTTCTTCTTCTTTTTCTTCTTCTTCTTCTTCTTCTTCAAACCCCCAAAGTTAGTCTTGAAGTGGAAAAGAAAGTCTAAAAAAGGTTTAATGATCACTGCAAAGCTGATCACTTAAGAGTTGAATGACTATCATTTGAAATGAGTTAGAATAAAAATATGTAATGTGAGGAATAAAAAAAACAGGTACACCACATTTTTGCAAGATCAAAAACAGGTGACTTTTCATTAATAATGTGAATTATTGTATTCATTTAACAATAAGCTGCATCAAATGCGCTCATCTGGTAAGAGCATGACACCACATATTAAAAATGTATTAAAAAAACTTTTTTTATTTATTTCGCCTATGCATACAGTTACAATATGCATGATATGACACCTATTTCCCATTTCTTATTACTACAAAAGGGAGTAGGAAGAAGCAGAGCTTTTCCAATCCGATACTCCTTTACCGTGGCATAGCACTTCCTGTGCTCAATCTGTAACACAAATTAAATAAAGTATAATTATTATTATTAACAATTGTTTCCAGTTGACTCAGCAAAACAGAATCAGCTTTGAGTACAACAATGCGCTTTTAAAGCACACCGAGCATACAACCACAAAAATAAACATATTGGTAAACCTATATGTCTATTTTATCGAAAGGCCCAAATTATTGCAGCGTGCGTGCAGATGCAACGACGTTTAATGTACTTGATGATGTCAAAGATAATTTATTCAAAAACACACACATTAGCCTTTAGTTGCTGTAATTGAACAATAACAAGCCATCGTTAAAACGTCACATGCAGCAACAAAAGCCTTAAGTCCACACTGATTATGGTGTTTTACCGCGGCAGTGCGTGTGTGTGTGTGTGTGTGTGTGTGTGTGTGTGTGTGTGTGTGTGGTGGGCTTGTAAGTTGTTCATTTACTGTAACTAAGATTGCTGTCAATCATTTTAAGCATCAGTTGGGGGGGCGGTGGGTGCAAGTGAAGTCTTTATTAATTTAGCATGTGTGGTCCACGTCTTAATGGTCATAACAAATCTGGATAAATGCGATAATTATATAACTTGGTCAGAGCAAGCAAAGGCGATATCGCAAATGTTTTTGCTGCGGGGGGGGGGGTGCAGAAACAGCTGGAGAAAGGAGTCACACGCTTTATTTGAAACAGAAATGTTCTGCCGGCGCAAAGCATCTCGTATATTTCAGCCGTTTTAATCTGCGACCATTTCCACATGACCTTTGACCTCGCTGTACAGGCCTCGTTTCCATTTTGTGTGTGGCGGAAATGGCGGACATGGCGAGGCCTCTTGCAGCTCCCGTGCTGATCTTTTGGCAGGTTTTTCTTTTATGATGTGTGATTAAAGGGCAGTTTCCATAGATAGTGTAAGTCCATCCCATAATTGTTCCCCGAACACATACCGCCGTGTCACAAGTGCAAAGGTCATCGCAAAGAGGATGTTGTCTTGTCGCCGCCGTGTTTGGGAAATGCAGCAGCGACTTGGTGAATTAACCCCCAGGAATTTGGATCATGCAGTCCCGGTTCGTTTGGTGGACACATGGGGGGACACATGGGGGGGACGCAGGGGGACAAGGGCCCTGATTTATGGGCACCCCTAGCGTAGGCGCTCTTGCTCACACCAGGGTCCTGTTCTCCATCCCACTGACTAGGAAACTTTTGACTTTCTTTCACAATATTTTGCGCCATTGCATCACCGTGATATTGCACAAACAACGCATGTGTGTGACCCTACACACACACACACACACACACACACACACACACACACACACACACACACACACACACACACACACACCGCATAAAGCTGATACACTATCAACGCTCAGATAAAAGGCAGCTTATGGCTACTGAGGTTTGTCCTTTTTACCTAATAGTCCCACTCGTAACGCCGAATCACCATTTAGGAACATGTTCCCGACTTTATTCTAATGTACTTTATTCTTCGCCGCCCTGCCCCCGCTTGGGTTGAGCACGAAGGCCGCAGCAGCTGGCTTACAAGACACAAGCAGCTTCAATCAAGCTTGACCTCAGCGCCACGGAAGCCGTAAATAAGACGGCCGTGATACACGTTCTCACTATACACTAAACATTTTCATTGTTAATTCACCGCAAATGACTGGCTAATAGTTATATTACTTTCACAGTCATTTACTGTGAAATATATTTTCAGCAATTTGCTGTAAGTGGTGAGCTGTGACCTTACAGTTAATTACAATTAAGTCACAACTAAATGCTGTAACTTCACACGTGTAATGTTTATTGTTCACAACAATAAAATCACAACTAACTTTACGACTGTATTTTTTTTGTTAATTACGCTCTCGTTTTAACAGCATACAAGAGTGTGCAGCCTAGTCTACGGAAGCCCTTAAGAGATAAATCAGTTTGAATGTATACTGTTATTTGTGGGGATATTACAGAGGACTATGATTTCAGCATTTTACTGTGAAATTGCAGTTAAATGCAGTCACATTTAAGGATATCATATTCTTATAATAATTTGGTATAATGTTACAGTCAATTTTTATTACAGTGCATTACTGTGAAATAACAGGTAATTTCTGTGAAATATTAAGATCTTGTATTCTAATTGTAATTTGATGTAATGTTACAGTACATTTTGTTTACAGTGTTTTCAAGTGGAATAACATTTAAATGCTGTGACACATAAGGATATTGTATTTTGATAGTATTTTTTGTAAAGTTAGTCATTTTCTATTACAGTATTTTACTGTTGAATAACAGTTAATAACTGTAAAATATAGGGATGTAATATTTTTTATAGTCATTTGTTATAATGTTGAAGCAAATTTTGATTACAATATTTTACTATGAAATAACAGTTAATATAAGGACATTGTGTTTTTATAGTAATTTGTTGTAATGTTATAGTACATTTTGATTAAAGATATTACTGTGAAATATAGGGACATCATATTTTATAGTCATCATATGTTACAGTACATTTTGATTACACTATTTTACTGTGAAATATGACAGAATACATTTAATGTCTGAGACAGACAAAACAACAGCTGTGAAAGTCCTGCTGTTTTTATCTATTACCGGGACAAGCTGTAAAAAATGGATGGATGGATGGATGTAGTTACACTGTAATAGCAATAATACCATCAAGCCCAAATGTATTTGGACGCCTTGCACCAACAAAATTATGAAAAACACAAAATACATTTACAAAATCAAATAAATTAATTAATCAAAAATCAAATATTACAAATACGATATAACCCAGAATGTAGTGGACAACATTGCCACAATGACTGATACTTTTTTTTTTTTTTTTTTTTAATATATTCACACACTAGGGCCAATTTAGTGTTGCCAATCAACCTATCCCCAGGTGCATGTCTTTGGAGGTGGGAGGAAGCCAGAGTACCCGGAGGGAACCCACGCAGTCACGGGGGAGAACATGCAAACTCCACACAGAAAGATCCCGAGGACTTGTCCAGGGTGTACCCCTTCCGCCCGAATGCAGCTGAGATAGGCTCCAGCACCCCCCGGCACCCTGAAAGGGACAAGCGGTAGAAAATGGATGGATGGATAGTCATCCCTTGCCACATTGCGCTTCAAATAGTGCGTCTTCACTACATTGCAAATTTATTTATGGATCTTTAAAAAAAAAGTAAGCATATTTGACTACTTTTTAGTTATAAATTAAAAGTTTTCAAGCAAAACAATGGCTAAATGAACTAAAAATATGAATACTAAAGTAGTATTGGCCATGAGCGGAGACCAAACCAATCAGACTGCGCTAATTAGTATCATGGTCACTGATTGGCTCGGCCTCAGGTAGCATTACTTTAATGAATTAAAATAGTTTAAAGATGACTGAAGGGTGTTATTTCATGTCTAGAGTGATCTCATAATGTTAACAAAATTATTTATAAGGTAGTAAACGGGTTTTTTATGATCTAGCTATGAAAATATTTGATTTATAACGAATAATTCCTATTTCGTGGAAATTACTTTATCGCGTTCATGTCCGGAACCAATTAACAGCAATAAACGAGGGATTAGTGTACTTCATTTGAACCCTCTGTGGCATACATAATACAGTAGTAGTATAGTTAAGTAGTACCAGGACGAAAAAGTGCTTAGGATTTTTAATTCATATTTTTTTAAACTTTTTTTGCTAAACTCTCTCGATCAACTTCAGTCCTAAATAAAGATAGAAAACATTTAATTCTAAAAATATATATACATTTTAACCCTTTGAATGCCTATTTGGTCTAATTATAATTTACAACTACATATTTTTTGTTCATTTTGAAAAAAATGCTAATTTTTTTTTTTTTTTATGAAATAAATGTATCAAAATGAATTTAATTACTAATCTTATGTATATTTAGGCCTGATAATTATCCCAATAACCCAGCCCTTTATAATTTACAGTATAACTAATTGTATGCAAATATTTAAGAAATTAAAAAAATGACATATTTAGTAGGTCAAATGGCCATTCAAAAGGTTAAAATAATAATAATAATAATAATAATAATAATAATAATAATAATAATAATAATATTAATAATAAAACAATGAAATGTTTGCTATTTTTTATTTTGGACTTAAGTTCATTCTAAGATTTGAGCAATAATAAAGTAATAAAAATATGAATCCAAAAATGTTTTATACAACCTTAACTCCGAGAAGACTTTTCCGTCCTGCTGCTGCTTAACTGGGCTAAAATGACTTCCTAGTGTATTGTTGATATTTGAAAGAATTTGGACAAAAAATATTGAAATGTAATATACAACAAAGGAAATGACCATTCCATTTGGAGTAACACAAGTAACACAAGTTACAGTATGGCCACTGATAGAGCAAAAATGTACTTGATAGAATGGAAAATCAGAATCAGAATCAGAATCAGAAATACTTTATTAATCCCCGAGGGGAAATTAAAATTTTCAGTACAATCCCATTCAAGATCAGACAAACATTACAGGGAGACAGAACAGGATCGCTGACGGGTCTGCCAACTTCCGGCGCCCCTTACGAAAAAGGTGAGATACAGGTAAACAATGGAGCAGGGGGGGGGGGGGGGTCCAATATAATTACACACTTCTTTCTTCCACACACAGCATTTGTATGTGTATTATTATTGGTGCTTACTTGTATGAGAAATATTCCCACATTTAATCAGAGTTTAGTGACCCACTTCCTGTCCACTGAAATACATATTTTGTTGTTAATTAGCTTTAAATTATTATTTTAATTACTTTCAAATTATCATTTAAAAAATAAATCAGAATTATCACACGTTTTAATTTGGGTTAATCATGATTGTGGTCATCACAGGTTATTCTCGGCTAGTATAGTTTAAATCAACTAAAAAAAAGACGCTGATATGTGGAGACATTTTCTTGAGAGTGTCATCCAGGAACATTTTTTTAAAACGTTTGAAATTATAAACATGTAATTGAATTGCTCGAAACAGTGTCATCTCAATTCCAGTCCGAGTTAATTTGGAAGTGAAATTTCTTACAAAATCTCCACACTCATCTCTGCTGTGACGCACAGTACGTTGACCTGAACACTGACCGTACAACAACCTTTTAGGTAACGCTTAAGGTAAAGGAGCATGTACGGTCACAATAAATTTAGCGAAATAATCTGCGTACACACATGATTAATGCAATTAATCACATGAGTTAACTCGTTATTTTTGACAGCCCTAATGATAACAATGGTAATATTTTTTTTATAATTAGCGTTATCTATTTGTTTATGTCACACATTTATTATTAATGCGTACGTTGGGTTGAACAGTCAGTAATGATAGTAATAACACGTTTGACTAAAATTATTTTATTAAAGTATTGTTGATTAACTTGTGACATTAAAGTTTCTATCCCTGTTCATATGTTACCTTATTTTTGTTATCGCTGTTTATATTGTCATTTGGCAATAATATGTGAAAACTTCTACCATCAAACAATCATACAAACAGCAATTTTGGTGAAAAACTGGATATAGGTGCATATTGACTATGTTTTTAAATCTGCATTTGTCGGCATTATTCGATATTTACCCTCACTTCATAGTGTTTGATTATCTAATTAGTCCGATTCCAGCAACAAGCATGTGAGAGAAATCGGGATTCAAATGTGTACTTGGTGGTCATTTGTACTAAACCAAGCTCAGATGTAGTGCTGTTGTTCCCAGTGATGGATAGTTATTTTAGTGCATTTAGTGCGCTCTCTCCAAAGGGACCTGTGCACAACCTGTCTGTCCATACAGGACTTGTGTGTCCACACACGCACGCACGCACACACACACACACACACACACACCCACACACACACACACACACACACACACACACACACACACACACACACACACACACACACACACACACACACACACACACACACTCATACACACAGAAATCCATTCAGTTGGGATTAAGAAGGAACTCCATCAATCTGTCACTGATTGAGACAGTACAGATGGGGGCTTGAGGGCTCCCTGATGCTTGCTGCTGTCCACCGGGGTGTAAATTATGACCCCCGCTTCACTGTGTGGTTCGCCAGAGCCTGACCTGCAGTTCTGGACTTTTTCACTTCAAAACCACCATCTTAGTGTGATCAAGATCAAACAGAAAGCAAGTTAGGGGATACTGTGCAAACCTGTGATTTATCACAAGCAGCACAGTGAGAATCCTCTCTCTCTTGTAGCCCTCCCTCTATGGCAACAATCCCCTGTTCACACACACACACACACACACACACACACACACACACACACACACACACACGCACACACACACACGCGCACGCACACGCGCGCGCACACACACGGCTACACTAAAGCATGTCTCCTGATTGTGACGGTTTAAGTGCTTAAGCGTCATTTATACGTCCATTGGTGTGAAATGCCCACTTGTGCTGAGTGTAAATTTTGGCGGTAGCGTACACATGTCAACATGGCGTCTCTTGTCTCTTAATCACTGCCGAGGGAGGGCCAGTGACAGGGAGGCCGCTCCGTTCACTTCCCATAATACCCTGCTTCCGCGGCCCTCCTGACAGGGAACGTGTAAATCCTGGCGGTGTCGTTAGGAAAAACACTGGGCTTCATAAATCTGCTGGAATCGGTTCCTTCCCCCCGGCGAGCACGAGACACAAGCACTTTTCAAGATGTTTATTTGTCTGTTGAAAAGCATCACATGTCTGCAAGATGAAATGATTGACCTCCATCGCCCACTGATCCCTGGCGTAAAAACAACATTTACGAAAGGCGCTTGAAATATTTCTTTGACCTGAGCTTTAAAGGATGATCTACACCCCAGGCAGCCAATCAAACGTGCAAAAATGCTCCTTTATCAGGATCAATGAAAGTAAAATCATGTTTTGCAAAAACACAAATTTATTTCAAAATCTCCCAATATTTATAGAACAAATACTTATCTTGTCATTTTCTCAGTTAGTTTTTTTTTACAAAAAACAATTAGTGTCGTATAGCATTTCAACATTAAACTACTTTTTGTTAATATTTTAGTCATCTGGTTAACTTACTCAATATATTAGAAACAGCTGCAGATGAAAAAGTTGTACATGCACCTCTGCAATCTATAACCACATTAATCAATATATTTCAAAAGCAATGCCCCTCTGACACCGTCAATCGAACTGGGCATTATTATCTTTGTAAAGGCATGATTTTGAAGTACAAAAATAAACATTATCATTAGAAATGTCCGATAATATCGGCCTGCCGATATTATCGGCCAATAAATGCGTTAAAATGTAATATCTTAAATTATCGGTATGGTTGGTTTTTTTTTTTAATTTTTTATTAAATCAACATAAAAACACAAGATACACTTACAATTAGTGCACCAACCCAAAAAACCTTCCTCCCCCATTTACACTCATTCACACTCATTCACACAAAAGGGTTGTTTCTTTCTGTTATTAATATTCTGGTACCTACATTATATATCAATATATATCAATACAGTCTGCAAGGGATACAGTCCGTAAGCACACATGATTGTGCGTGCTGCTGGTCCACTAATAGTACTAACCTTTAACAGTTAATTTTACTCATTTTCATTCATTACTAGTTTCTATGTAACTGTTTTTATATTGTTTTACTTTCTTTTTTATTCAAGAAAATGTTTTTAATTTATTTATCTTATTTTATTTTATAAATTTTTTTAAAAAGTACCTTATCTTCACCATACCTGGTTGTCCAAATTAGGCATAATAATGTGTTAATTCCACGACTGTATATATCGGTTGATATCGGTATTGGTTGATATCGGTATCGGTAATGAAAGAGTTGGACAATATCGGAATATCGGATATCGGCAAAAAGCCATTATCGGACATCCCTAATTATTATCCATCCATCCATTTCCTACCACTTGTCCCTTTTGGGATCGTGGGGGGTGCTGGAGCCTATCTCAGCTTCATTCGGGTGGAAGGCGGTGTACACCCTGGACATATGCCACCTCATCGCAGGGCCAACACTGATTATTATTTTTTTATTTTTTTATTTTTATTATTAATATCTTTATTCCAAATGTTTTGAACAGAATACAATATTATTTTTTTCTTAGGTTCTGCACCAGTTTATCAAATATACATTTATAAGGACTTTTCCAAAATGTATGTATATTTGTTGCCTCCAAAAACTCCAATAAATATTAAGCTTTTAAAAAGTGAAGGCAGAATATATATATATATATATATATATATATATATATATATATATATATATATATATATATATATATATATATATATATACAGGTAAAAGCCAGTAAATTAGAATATTTTGAAAAACTTGATTTATTTCAGTAATTGCATTCAAAAGGTGTAACTTGTACCGGTACATTATATTTATTCATTGCACACAGACTGATGCATTCAAATGTTTATTTCATTTAATTTTGATGATTTGAAGTGGCAACAAATGAAAATCCCAAATTCCGTGTGTCACAAAATTAGAATATTACTTAAGGCTAATACAAAAAAGGGATTTTTAGAAATGTTGGCCAACTGAAAAGTATGAAAATGAAAAATATGAGCATGTACAATACTCAATACTTGGTTGGAGCTCCTTTTGCCTCAATTACTGCGTTAATGCGGCGTGGCATGGAGTCGATGAGTTTCTGGCACTGCTCAGGTGTTATGAGAGCCCAGGTTGCTCTGATAGTGGCCTTCAACTCTTCTGCGTTTTTGGGTCTGGCATTCTGCATCTTCCTTTTCACAATACCCCACAGATTTTCTATGGGGCTAAGGTCAGGGGAGTTGGCGGGCCAATTTAGAACAGAAATACCATGGTCCGTAAACCAGGCACGGGTAGATTTTGCGCTGTGTGCAGGCGCCAAGTCCTGTTGGAACTTGAAATCTCCATCTCCATAGAGCAGGTCAGCAGCAGGAAGCATGAAGTGCTCTAAAACTTGCTGGTAGACGGCTGCGTTGACCCTGGATCTCAGGAAACAGAGTGGACCGACACCAGCAGATGACATGGCACCCCAAACCATCACTGATGGTGGAAACTTTACACTAGACTTCAGGCAACGTGGATCCTGTGCCTCTCCTGTCTTCCTCCAGACTCTGGGACCTCGATTTCCAAAGAAAATGCAAAATTTGCATGGTTGGGTGATGGTTTGAGGTGCCATGTCATCTGCTGGTGTCGGTCCACTCTGTTTCCTGAGATCCAGGGTCAACGCAGCCGTCTACCAGCAAGTTTTAGAGCACTTCATGCTTCCTGCTGCTGACCTGCTCTATGGAGATGGAGATTTCAAGTTCCAACAGGACTTGGCGCCTGCACACAGCGCAAAATCTACCCGTGCCTGGTTTACGGACCATGGTATTTCTGTTCTAAATTGGCCCGCCAACTCCCCTGACCTTAGCGCCATAGAAAATCTGTGGGGTATTGTGAAAAGGAAGATGCAGAATGCCAGACCCAAAAACGCAGAAGAGTTGAAGGCCACTATCAGAGCAACCTGGGCTCTCATAACACCTGAGCAGTGCCAGAAACTCATCGACTCCATGCCACGCCGCATTAACGCAGTAATTGAGGCAAAAGGAGCTCCAACCAAGTATTGAGTATTGTACATGCTCATATTTTTCATTTTCATACTTTTCAGTTGGCCAACATTTCTAAAAATCCCTTTTTTGTATTAGCCTTAAGTAATATTCTAATTTTGTGACACACGGAATTTTGGATTTTCATTTGTTGCCACTTCAAATCATCAAAATTAAATGAAATAAACATTTGAATGCATCAGTCTGTGTGCAATGAATAAATATAATGTACAAGTTACACCTTTTGAATGCAATTACTGAAATAAATCAAGTTTTTCAAAATATTCTAATTTACTGGCTTTTACCTGTATATATATATATATATATATATATATATATATATATATATATATATATATATATATATATATATATATATATATATATATCTACATTTTCTAAAGAAATATTTGTATTTTTTTAAATTTTATTTTATTTTTTCATGTTTTTTTTTAACTGTCAAAGAAGTGCATATTTCAAACATAATGCATATAACATAAGACAAGGAACAATTGGTGTGTAATGCAATGTGTACTGACAAAAACAACTATTAAACAGATATGAAAGAAGAAAAGTAAAATACAAAACAGGTATAAATGAAGATTGTCCTTTAGTTTTGCTACATTAAAAAGGAAGAGGGAATAAGCGGTACAAAATGGATGGATGGATGGATGGAGTACAGTATTTAAAAAAAGAGTTATTTATCTATTCACTCTGACAGTGTAATGTATTTTATAATAGAACACTGAATATTATTATTATCATTAATGACAATATTTTGGATGTCAGACATGTTGGCAGAACATGCTTTCTTGTAACTACAGTAATTGTTAAAAAATGAAGGTCATGTGATAAAGGAGGATATGAAACTTCCTGTACAGACGACCAGGCTTGCAGGTGCCCGCGTTTTGGATTTGTCTGCCTGTGGAATCTTGGCATGTTGTGTATAAACACACTTTCTTCACGGAACCCACCTCCAGTCTTATGTGTGCAGAGAAAAGTGTGTGCCACTGCATATTCCTTTCACATTAAGCTGCTGAGTTTAGCAGCCAAACAGCAGCACAGTTTATTTAAACGGTTCTCATCATTAGTAAACTAATCATCCCTAAATGCCTTGTTGATATTAAATATGTGAACATGAACAAATCATAATTAGCTGCAAGTAATTGCAAGGTGTGCCAAACTCAACAATATACTGCATTTAATTAAATAAAATAGCATCATAATAATGCATCAAAGAAAATACTACTGTTTTTTCCATTCCCGATGGCTAACGTATAACAATCTTTAAAGGGATGGCCATGTAAAAAAAAAAAGGTACTTAATTCCCATGTAGCATAGCTTAGGTGCAAATCTCTATGTCCAAAACATCTGCTGTGATAATTTATTTAAAAATTAAAAACAAAATGCATTCTTATCTAAACATACATGAAATGTATGCTTGCAGGATTGTTTTAAAATAAATGTATGTTTTGAATAATCTCGCAAGCATAGCTAGATAAGTCATATATCTATCAGAACTGGTTGTCCAGTATAGCTAAAACAATTAAAACTACATATCCCACAATGCACGCTGCTCCTGGATGTGGATCAGTCATTCTTTTCAGTCCAGTTTCAGAGGTAATTTTACTACTTTTATCAAAACCTTGAAACAGTTTGCTGTGTATTATTGTTTATCAACTGTTGTCTGTCAAATATGTTTAGCCACACAGGCTAATTCACAAGAGTTTATTAGCTTTTTGAGTTCTGCTAGCAAGCATAACATGAAGCTATCTAGTTTTGCTAGACTTTACCCTCTGAGGACATTTCAATTATCTTCCAAGCCAAACAGGACATACAGGTAAAAGCCAGTAAATTAGAATATTTTGAAAAACTTGATTTATTTCAGTAATTGCATTCAAAAGGTGTAACGTGTACATTATATTTATTCATTGCACACAGACTGATGCATTCAAATGTTTATTTCATTTAATTTTGATGATTTGAAGTGGCAACAAATGAAAATCCAAAATTCCGTGTGTCACAAAATTAGAATATTACTTAAGGCTAATACAAAAAAGGGATTTTTAGAAATGTTGGCCAACTGAAAAGTATGAAAATGAAAAATATGAGCATGTACAATACTCAATACTTGGTTGGAGCTCCTTTTGCCTCAATTACTGCGTTAATGCGGCGTGGCATGGAGTCGATGAGTTTCTGGCACTGCTCAGGTGTTATGAGAGCCCAGGTTGCTCTGATAGTGGCCTTCAACTCTTCTGCGTTTTTGGGTCTGGCATTCTGCATCTTCCTTTTCACAATACCCCACAGATTTTCTATGGGGCTAAGGTCAGGGGAGTTGGCGGGCCAATTTAGAACAGAAATACCATGGTCCGTAAACCAGGCACGGGTAGATTTTGCGCTGTGAGCAGGCGCCAAGTCCTGTTGGAACTTGAAATCTCCATCTCCATAGAGCAGGTCAGCAGCAGGAAGCATGAAGTGGTCTAAAACTTGCTGGTAGACGGCTGCGTTGACCCTGGATCACCCAACCATGCAAATTTTGCATTTCCTTTGGAAATCGAGGTCCCAGAGTCTGGAGGAAGACAGGAAAGGCACAGGATCCACGTTGCCTGAAGTCTAGTGTAAAGTTTCCACCATCAGTGATGGTTTGGGGTGCCATGTCATCTGCTGGTGTCGGTCCACTCTGTTTCCTGAGATCCAGGGTCAACGCAGCCGTCTACCAGCAAGTTTTAGAGCACTTCATGCTTCCTGCTGCTGACCTGCTCTATGGAGATGGAGATTTCAAGTTCCAACAGGACTTGGCGCCTGCACACAGCGCAAAATCTACCCGTGCCTGGTTTACGGACCATGGTATTTCTGTTCTAAATTGGCCCGCCAACTCCCCTGACCTTAGCCCCATAGAAAATCTGTGGGGTATTGTGAAAAGGAAGATGCAGAATGCCAGACCCAAAAACGCAGAAGAGTTGAAGGCCACTATCAGAGCAACCTGGGCTCTCATAACACCTGAGCAGTGCCAGAAACTCATCGACTCCATGCCACGCCGCATTAACGCAGTAATTGAGGCAAAAGGAGCTCCAACCAAGTATTGAGTATTGTACATGCTCATATTTTTCATTTTCATACTTTTCAGTTGGCCAACATTTCTAAAAATCCCTTTTTTGTATTAGCCTTAAGTAATATTCTAATTTTGTGACACACGGAATTTTGGATTTTCATTTGTTGCCACTTCAAATCATCAAAATTAAATGAAATAAACATTTGAATGCATCAGTCTGTGTGCAATGAATAAATATAATGTACAAGTTACACCTTTTGAATGCAATTACTGAAATAAATCAAGTTTTTCAAAATATTCTAATTTACTGGCTTTTACCTGTACATGTTCTTAAGTTTGTGAAGAAAGTAAAAACTTTTTTGATTATTTTTCTTTTTTTTTTACTTTTTTTGCTCAAATATTTTAATAAACTTCAGCCCTTAACAAAAATATAAAACATTATGTTTTTTTCCCTCCAAATTTTCACCCTTATGAAGGCCTTCTGATCAGATAATGTCACGTGTTTAAATTAGTAAAATTATACTAACCTTACTAATGATTCTAATACTAATAAACAAATGTTATGCAAATGTATACTCATTTAAAACCATGAAATCATTTGATCACAATGCCTTCAAGGGGTTAAAAAAAACAAAAAACATTACATGTTTGGCATTTTTTATTAGAGCTGAGAGATTTGAGTAAGGAAAGTAAAAAAAGAAAATAATAAATGTTTTATGATTTTTGAGTTTTATGTCCATTTTGGTTCTGGGGTATTGTTGAACAACTGCCAGTGTATTGTATTGGACATACAAATTCTTGAAAAAAATCTACGCTGATAAAATCATGTATAATAAAGTAAGGCAACATAAAATATGGCTGAAAATACAGCAGAAATTTACTGAATGCACAAAAAAGTCAGCCTTTATGTCCGAACATTTTGGCCATCATGATTAAGTCTTTTAAGTTTTCATGAATTTTTTTTTCAAATGTATTAGGAATTGTTACAAAATATAAGGCAGGGTGGCACGAGTCTTTACATTTTTTTTTTTTTTTACTTAGAATTGACATTCATTCCCCTTGGACGGTTTTCGAACAGAGAGAGATCCTGCAAGGACAGTAAATGAATACTTTCTTGATTGAAATTAATAGGGAGAACGGAAATAATCCATCCATTTAAAACATGGCATGCTTGCTTACTCAACAGTATGTTCATAAATGTAATAAAGACAAGTAAAAAAAACTTGTCCTAGCCAGTGAGGCTTTCTGGGGCACAGGGAGGACGAGGAGGAAGTATTAGCGTCATGCCCAGGACAAAAGAAATATAAAATGGCAGCATTGTTTGTGATGCAGCTCGTTAAGTACTTCTTGAAATTAGGCCCTATGGTAGTATTTCTAGTGCAGCCACAATGTGAAGGTAACATACGTGTGAGACTTGGTTTTCCTGATCATGTGAAGACATGGTGGCGACCCCGCAGGGGATGGGAAAGAAAACACAATTTGTCATTTCCAAATGTTCGCCCTCGCTCTTGTTTTCTCACTCTTGTGCTCTTTGCCCTTCTTCCAAATGATCCTAAAAGCAATTTTAGTAAACCTCAAGAGTTGATTTACTCCCAGGCCCTGTCATCTCAATCAAGCCCTTCAATGGAAGCAGACAAAAGTCTTAACACCAGTCCGAGGCCGAAGAAGGGCCGAGCCAAACGTGTCCTTTTCTTAGCTTGATTTAGGTGGCGGCCCGCTCCGCTCCTCTCGCGCTTCTCCCTTTAGCAGCGCCTTGTGAGAGGGGTTACGCCACGCACAAAGCTACCCACCGTCTGCATTCTTGCCGGGACTGTTGAGGCTGTCAGGGGGGCTCGGCTGATTTAGGGCTTCCCACTTCAGTGGACCCTATAAATTTAAAAACTAATTCAGTGCTCTACAGGACTTTGTGTTTTTGTAGCTGGCCCCGCTGCTACTTATCGTTCCTGACAATTTTATGAAGTGCACTTAATGAGCGGCAGATTAAAGGTGGCCTCGGATGGAAGGCGCCTGAGAATACTCGACTGGTTGAGACAAGCCGCTCTGGCCTGTGTGCGAGGGTCACCAGAACAAAGGAAAGGAACGGTTCTGGAACGTATGGTTATGTGGTCGTAAGGTGGTACGCACACATACTAAATACTGCCAACGTCTGCATTTGAGTTATGCCGGGAGGAGGGGGAGGTAGCAGACTCAGCTGAACGTTTAAATTGTCCAAAAGTCAGACTCAATCCATTCCAGGATGCTGGTCAACAACCTCTGATTTGTTCCAATTTGTAGATTTTTCCCATAGGAAACAATGAAAGTAGTCCAAAACAGTCTGTTCCAGAGTCAAAACGCATTACTATTTTAGGTCAAATAATTGCTAGACACAGTTAATGATACAGGAGGTCATCGGCCTTCGTATGAGTTCCGTTCCTCCGGCGTAAAGTTTAAAGTTGGAATTTATGCTTCATCAACACCAAGGTCACTCTAACTGTGCCCAGAACATAACAAAATACAGTAGTATGCACACTAAATACAGGTAAATTAAACAGCAATAAAAAATAAGGAACACATCATTACTTTTGTATTTGAGGTTGGCTTAGAAGTGGTGTTGCAAGGGAGCCACCGGCTCAACAATGAGACCACTATGCTGCTTAGTTATCATTGTCCATTTCAGAGCAGAAGATCCAAAGTAGTTATGTGCAATACTACTGATTTTCTTTCCGATCCGATACCATGTAAAATTCAGGCTGGTATCGGCAATACCAATCCGATACTTTGTGCAAATGTACCTAATATGTCAGCTGAAATGTTAAAAGTTGTCTATTTCAAATAATAACATATCTCATGGCATAAAGAATAGAAGACAGAGTCATTTATTTATTTCAAACTCTGAAGTATAATGAGGTAGTGGGGTGAATAACAATATAGCCAAACAATATAAAACAGAAAAAACTCAAACTCTTACAAAGTACATGAAAATGGGGTTTCAAACCATAAAAAAAGGAAATAAGCAAAATGATAAAAGCATTAAAATAAGTTAATTCATAAAAACTAATATTAGAATACTGTAAAAACAAATTGACAATTCCGTTACAAATTTACATTAAAGGCCTACTGAAATGCGATTTTCTTATCTAAACGGCTTGACTGTCATCTTTCGGGAATGTAAACAATGAAACACCGGCTGTGTTATCCGGCACAACAGTTTGGGGGTGCATTCTACGGCGGGGGTGCGTTATCCGGCACAACACCTGCCGCAATACACCGCTTCCCACCTACAGCTTTCTTCTTTGCTGTCTCCATTGTTCATTGAACAAATTGCAAAAGATTCACCAACACAGATGTCCAGAATACTGTGGAATTTTGCGATAAAAACAGACGACTTAATAGCTGGCCACCATGCTGTCTCAAAATATCCTCTACAATCCGTGACGTCACGCGCAGGCGTCACCATACCGAGACGTTTTCAGCAGGATATTTCGCGCAAAATTTAAAATTGCACTTTAGTAAGCTAACCCGGCCGTATTGGCATGTGTTGCAATTTTAAGATTTCATCATTGATATATAAACTATCAGACTGCGTGGTCGGTAGTAGTGGGTTTCAGTAGGCCTTTAACGTGAATATACTCAACATGCAAACAAGACTCAACAAAAGCATCCAACATTGACACACTGCCTCTTTCACAAGTTTAGTCACTTTTTACAGTGTTTTCCTGTTAATGCTACACATTATCTGAAATAATTAAAGTATCAAAAGTGTTGATATTATTACTTGTCCAGGGTGGACCCCACCTTCCGCCCAAGGGCAGGGCAGCTGTGATGGACTCCGAAACTGGTATAGGCGGTATCGATAGACCAGCACATCACCAGTTCAAAGACACCATATTTATTCTTGATGATGGCCGTGGCATTTTGAGTGGCTTGGATATGGCCTGCAGCCAGTATCTGATTTCACTTTCATTTTCTTTGACCCAATGCCTCATACTTAGGAAATGAAAAGGGAAAAGTTAACTGAAAAGAACAAAAGCGACGTTCTTACACAGTGCACACATTGATCATTTTTGGGATATACTGCATTGTAACCCTAAAAGATTGTAAACGATAAATGACTGATGGAAGATGTGAAATGTGTCGCAAGATACATCTCACTTTTTAATGTTCTCGTCACAGTCAGGTGTAAAAAGAAGTTAACCACCGTTATCATATTGGTCTAAATAAAAGATGTATTTATATTTAGCAAAAAAGGTCTAAAAAAGACAAGTCATCTTAGCCAGGGTCCAGAGGGATACAAGCCAACTAGAGATGTCCGATAATATCGGCCTGCCGATATTATCGGCTGGTGAATGCTTTAAAATGTGATATCGGAAATTATCGGTATCAGTTTCAAAAAGTAAAATTAATGACTTTTTAAAACGCTGTTGTACGGAGCGGTACATATCCGGTAAAACACGGATATAAACCCAGTCAGCAGCCCCTCCCCTCTCCCCTCTCCCCTCTCCCACACACAACACAGGAGTTGACGACTGCAGCATGAGAGGTTTACTGGCGACGCTTGATGACCTCATCAAACCGCCGCGAGCGCAGCATAACAACAACAAGAGTGTGTTGTTGCCGGTGCTGTAGCCTGGCTAACAAGCGAGCTCGCTCGGTGACTGACTAACGACACCATGTCTATGGTTTGGGATTATATTAAAGTGTGTCTGACGGATTAAAAACTGGCAATTTGCAATGACTGCAAACATTTGGTTATGCGAGGAGGAACGCAGCATTTCAGAAGCTCTGGCTGACTGCTAGGCCACTTCAAGCACCCACCAAAAGCTTGCAGCACATTTTTGTTACTCAAACAAATATGTTAGAGCAGGGCAGATTAAGCCCAGTTTATAATTTCCTGTTATACAGTATGCCAGGCAGTCTTGCACTAAATGAGGACTATGTTATTGTTTACTTTATTACTCTAGTATACTCTGGACCGAAGCTGTGTGCCTTCATTGTTTTTGTAGCTGTTGTTTTGAGGCATGTTTAAAAAAAATAAAGAATAATGCACTTTCTTAGACTTAGACTTAGACTTAGACTTTGTGAAAGTCAAAATATAGTATTTCCCATAGTTGTAGTAGGTATCAGCATATCCTAAATTCCAAGCTGCTGTTTTGAGGCATGTTAAAAAAAAGAATGCACTTTGTGACTTCAATAATAAATATGGCAGTGCCATGTTGGCACTTTTTTCCATAATTTGAGTTGAAGTTATTCTCTTATTTTGGAAAACCTTGTTACATTGTTTAATGCATCCAGCAGGGCATCACAAAAAAATGCCCTGCCGAATGCAGCTGAGATAGGCTCCAGAACCCCCCTGCGATCCCGAGAGGGACAAGCGGTAGAAAATGGATGGAGGGATGGATCATCCATCCATCCATCCATTTTCTACCGCTTATTCCCTTTGGGGTCGCGGGGGGGCGCTGGAGCCTATCTCAGCTACAATCAGGCGGAAGGCGGGGTACACCCTGGACAAGTCGCCACCTCATCGCAGGGCCAACACAGATAGACAGACAACATTCACACTCACATTCACACACTAGATCATGTCTTTCATAATAAATGTGAACGATAGACAAAATTCCAAAAAAAGTGCAGTTCCCCTTTAAGTTACAAAGCTGAACCTCTTTGTGTGTGTATGCTACAAGCTCAACCTCCACCCACTGTGACAAATAGAGTGGGTACTGACAAAAGGGTTCACTCTGTTGAAATAATTTCTTAAATGAGTAAACCTAACATAGCGTTGTAATAGTTCTTCTCTTTTTACCTCCGCCAGGTGGTATATGTAATCGCTGGGGCTTGTTTGTTTGTCCGTTTCATTAACAACATTCCTTAAAAGGTTTTTTATGAAATGTTCAGAAAATGTCCGATATGGGATAATGCTAGCGAACTCGCTTGCACCCATACTGACAAATAGAGTGGATGCTGACAAGAGGGTTCACTCTGTTTATTCAATTAGTGAACCTTCTTGCACAACATGCAAATTTGCACGACATGGCCATTACGAGGTTATGTATTCAAAGTTAGCGAAGTTCTGTGAAGTAAGTCTTGCGAGGTACATGACGTCATGTATGACACTAGGTCAAACTCTTCGACTTTAGAGCCATAGTTTACTGTATCGAAACGTTAGTACAGTACGTATGTTTATGGAGCTAAACATGGAGAGTTGGATACTTGAGCTGTTTGTTGTGAGTCTGTTGGAGGTCTTTTAAAAGGAGAAAGGCAGCAAGAGTGTATACACAGAAGGATTGGGGCCAGCAGATGTTCTCCTTGCACTCCATCTATCAGAGAGACTGACAGCCATTAAAAACAGTGTGTGAGTACCAAATATTTCCAAGAAGGGTTTCTTTGGTCTTATGTAAGTTATATTTAACATGACACCTTTCATGTATCATTTTCACTCATGTCAAGTTTTTTAGCCTGGAATCCTTCTGCAATTTAACACTAAGGATCAGTTTTATTTTGGTGGTGTCAATAGAGGTAGCGTATCATATACCATGTATGGAATCCCGGGTGGTTGTTTAACACAAGGCTTGCTTTAACGCATCACAGAGACCAAGTGCAGCACGTGTTTTATGATCTCGTAAACGAGCAGTGATGTTGTGAAACGTGTGTCTGTGTGCTTGGGGGGGATGGTGGATGGGCGTCTCTAGTGTCTGATAGGGATTTATCTATGCTCCTCCAACCCACCCCCTTTGTCTGGACGGTGGAGTGCTCCCAAGAGAGCCGTGGTGGACACACAGGAATCCTCAGTCCAGATTTCCAGAGATTCTCCCACATCCTTTACACAAGAGTCTGGCTGTCGCACATAAATACTTCACTTGCAGTATGTAACATTTACACATTACGATGACAAGACTCGATTTTCACTGGTAATCAGTCTTCGGAATAACTACTATTATTATATATTCATTAACCAGAGGTACAGTAACACAATCCAGTGAAAGGATTCAACAGAGCTGCCGTCCCGCAAGAACTAACAAACACAGCTGAGCTAATGCTGCTTTGTCTGGCTCTCTCGTCGGCGTCACACGTGACTTGGCTACAGGCACCGCCTTTTAAGGCACACACTCTGCTTTCATGAAACGTCTTGCTGCTGCATAGACAGGTTTTTTTTTTTAAACAATAATTACTTTCCCTAGTAATTAATTGCATTTATTAAAGAGTCATTATGTTACTAATTCTATTACTTTTTTGGCAAAATAGTGCGTAATTACTTTTTTGAAGTAATTTTCCAAGCACATCTCATAACTAACCACTGTTCTGCAAGATAAACTCTAATGGAATATTATTTTTTTCAACTGATTAAAAGCATTTTTGGGAAGGGGTTAACAATTATTATGAATATAATACATTATTTTCATTTATATGAGAAATAAAGGTTGTCCAAGTCAGAGTCTAATAATTTATACATGCAGGTCAAAAGGTGGCACCAAATGAGTCAAGCCTTTTATTCCTGTCACACACACACACACACACACACACACACGCACGCACGCACGCACGCACGCACGCACGCACGCACGCACGCACGCACGCACGCACGCACGCACGCACGCACACACACACACACACACACACACACACACACACACACACACACACACACACACACACACACACACACACACACACCCGTACCAGTGACCTGGCAAAATGCAAAGGCAGCTCAAAAAAAGTTGTTCAAAGATTTGGCAAGTTTGCGGATAACAGAGAGGAGTTATGATGCAAATTTTAAGATAATGGTTATCAATGGAGCATAATTATAAAACAACTGTTGAGCAGCTAAAACCTATGATAATAACCTAAAACTGATAATACTGTCAAAAAAAATATTTTGTCTTGGATCATCTCATATTTGACTAAATGTGGTATTATTTTATTTGTAGGGATATTTTTATTGGTTCTGAAATATGCAATTCTGGAAAAACAAACAAAACCACTGCAACCTGAGCATTATAGCACTGATTGCTCTGTCATATTGTATACTATTTTGATTAGTGCTGCCAAATATTTTTTTAACATAATTAATTACATTACCAGGGCATTCAATCGATCGCAACAGGACTGTTCAGTTTGTTTCTCATCCAGGTAGGCTTTATCAGTTCATGTTTATAATGTCGGTTTAGATTTGTCAGATCTGGTCTTACAATTACATTGGTCAGATATAGTCAGACACAGATTAATCATTTGGCAGCACTAATTAAAATAGCCTCTATTGCCTCCACATTTCATAGTCCAACATCAGTTAATGTGAATAAGTGATATTTGTTGCATGCAATTGATCAAAATATGTCCTCTGCTGTTGTTTTTAAACACAGACACACATGGCAGTAATAAAAAACTCTGTCTGTAAGGGTGTAACTATAAATATTTCCTGACAAATCAGACAATACAGACCACAAATGTTGTTATGTGTAATTTTATATTATTTTAACAAGCATTATATTGTGTTTTCTTTTCCTTGCAGATTTTTATCAACAATGAGTGGCAGGACTCAGTGAGTGGGAAGGTCTTTCAAGCGTATAACCCAGCAACTGGAGAGCAGATCTGCGACATCCAGGAGGCAGACAAGGCAACAATTACTTTCCATACTCATATACCTTTGTCTGCTATTAATGTACTTTGTTGACTATGATTGAATTAAATTTAAAACTTGAAGCAGGTCATGAACACTTTTGCAATATTTAAGGTGAAATGTGTAATCAGTGTCATCTATCACATCAGGCTGATGTCGATAAGGCGGTGCAAGCGGCTCGACTGGCCTTTTCATTAGGTTCTGTGTGGCGAAAGATGGACGCATCCGAGAGGGGCAGACTGCTCTCTAAGCTGGCTGATCTAGTGGAGAGAGACAGCATCCTTCTGGCGGTAAGAGGCCAAGCAAGTTTTGTCCTTTCTATCTAAAGAAAATGTGCTGTTCCTCACGGACATACCAGATTGAAACTAAAGAATACCCATTGTTATTTTATCCCCCTGTCAGTTTATCTTTATTATGTTTTTCTTGTTATTTAATGTGCTTTTTGACAAGCATTTTGACTAAAACTTCTGTGTCCAGCAAAAGCAAATAAAATGTCTATGCCCAGTAGGGAAACATATAACTGTAACTTAGCGGCTGTTTTTACAATTTTGTATTATCTTTGGGTCACATTTCACCCAGGGGTGAGTGCAAAGACTGGAACAGTATGGAATTATATGTGAAGAACATAAGGTTGTACTGTACAACATATTTCATTTCATACCATGCCCCCCTCCTCTCTTCAGACTATTGAGTCACTAAACAGTGGGAAGCCTTTTCTGCCCACTCTGTTTGTGGACCTTCAAGGAACCATCAAGACATTGAGATACTTTGCTGGATATGCAGACAAGATCCATGGCACTTCAATTCCCATGGGTAAGAAGAACTGCACAAAAAAATGGCAATAAATATTGGTCATAACCAATATCCAGTAGTGAGTTTGAATTAAAGATCGACCGATATGTTATTTTTCAGCTAAACATGAATAGTATACGTCAGTAAACAGTTGGACGAGGCTTTTAAGTTGTTCTTTTTTTTAAATTATTTTTTAGGAAATGTCGGACATAATGTTTTATGCGGCACTAATGCTGTGGTTAATTTAGCACCAAAACAACAGGGAATATCACAAACACCTTTATTAGGTGTGTCTAAGATGAGCATCAACATTTACATTGAAAAATATGAGAAATCTCCTGGGAAAATTGGTAAAAAATATAAGATTTTTCTTTATCATAATAACTTACCAGCTAATCAATTTTATAGCAGTTTATGGATTGAATACATTGTAAAGTTTCTTCTTGAGGAACCCTGAAATATTGGTTGGTTGGTTGGCTGGTAGGTTGAAGTTTTATTCGAACATGTATATGGTTTCAATATGATAGACCACATATTTTACATATTTTCATTTACTCTTTTACAAGTCTGAAAAAGAGTATGAAGAAGCAAAGCTTATTTGTTCCTACCCCCTTGTCACTTCATAGCAATTACCACACATGTTCACTTCCTGTTCTCAATTTGTACTATAACTTACATCAATGATTTCTAAATTGTATGATTAATATGAAATATATGATTTCTGAATATGGCAAACATTTAAATAAAACAAATTCTGGGATCCTCCTGGTATCTTATAGGTGAGACATTTTTCAAACTGTTAGAGAAATGAGCTGCTGTCTCCTCTTCCTTACCTCTTATATAAGTGTTCTCTTTGTCAGTTTACACAAAGTGTGGATTTTTGGCAGGTTTTGTATTTTTCTATCATCTTCATGTCCATCCATCTCTGTCCTGTTGTAATTTGATTGAACAGAACACAGAATATAAAAACTTACTGCATTCTTTGCACACCGCCAGTGTTGGGGACAGAGGCTTGTCGTGCGATCGCTGCAGTAGCGCAAACACACAAAAGGAATGCCAGGAAAGAAGGACAAAAACTGAAATTCCTGGCTAAAAAAATGGCAGTTTTGACAAGAGGAGACGTGCTTTTGATGATCAGCACTCCAGAGAGAGAAAGAGAGTGAGGGTGTGTGCGGCCGTCTGAGCACAGCAGCGCAGCTTGACAGAAAGGAGCACTGGTTATTGCTACTAACTTACTCTCTACTTATCACACTTTGTTAGTTTATTAATACTTAATACTGGTAACATACGTGTATACAGTATATTGTATCTTCTGATGCATTTCTGTTGCAGTTGTAAAAATAAATGCATTTGCCAAATATCGGTGCGGATAATTGGTCGATCCCTAGTTTCAATCTTGACTATGTGGAGTTTGAATATTCTCCCAGTGCTTACTTGGGTTTGCTTTGGTCCACAGTCCAAAACATGCATCTTTAAATTGTCCATAGGTGTGAATGGTTTTGTCTATATGTGCTCTGTGATGGACTGGGGATTAGTCCAGAGTCTATCCCACCTCCCTTCTAAAGTCAGCTGGAATAGGCTCTAGCTCACCTGCATGTCTCAGCGGTAGAAAATTAATGAATGTTTTTTAATCTCGGTGAAGAAATTAAACGTTTGAAAAGTTTACTGACTCCAACTGGGACTGATTAAAGGGATTGACTATCATGACCAATAGAGCAGTGGTTCTCAACTTTTTTTCAGTGATGTACCCCCTGTGAACATTTTTTTAATTCAAGTACCCCCTAATCAGAGCAAAGCATTTTTGGTTGAAAAAAAGAGATAAAGAAGTAAAATACAGCACTATGTCATCAGTTTCTGATTTATTAAATTGTATAACAGTGCAAACATATTGCTCATTTGTTGTGGTCTTTCTTGAACTATTTGGGAAAAAAAGATATAAAAATATCTAAAAACTTGTTGAAAAATAAACAAGTGATTCAATTATAAATAAAGATTTCTACACATAGAAGTAATCATCAACTTAAAGTGCCCTCTTTGGGGATTGTAATGGAGATCCATCTGGATTCATGAACTTAATTCTAAACATTTCTTCACAAAAAAAGAAATCTAATCGTATTTATGGAACATGTCCACAAAAAATCTAGCCGTCAACACTGAATATTGCATTGTTGCATTTCTTTTTGACAGACATCTTAAAATAATCTCACATACCCCTTGGCATAACTTCAAGTACCGCCAGGGGTACGCGTACCCCCATTTGAGAACCACTGCAATAGAGCATACACCAAGAGTGTGACAACATATATAAAGGGCAAACTATTGCAATACACTATTTAAATTGGGCGGAAGTCACAGAAGAATAGATGAGAAACATCAGCGCTATAATGGCGGACTCGAGCTACAAAATTAATTTAAAAGTGGACCCTCAAGTTGCTGCCACGGCCACTCTACCAACCGAGCTATACCGCCCCAAGAGTGTGGATGGGACAAAGCAGGATAAAGACTTACGCAGTATGTAAGAAGTATTTCATCAAATTACAATTCACGACGGGCGGCACGACAAACATGCACAGCCAGCCATCTCGTTTACCACACCACCCTGAACTCGTGGCCTGTTCCGAGTAAGAGAAATTGTGATTTCCTACCTCAATTGCTTAATATTTATATTTGTTATGTTTCTATTTAATAGATTAAATCTACAATGGAACCTCGATTTACAAACCCCACATTGTAAAACTTTTTGATTCATGAACACTTCGAATAAGAATATGCTTTGGTGTTCGAACCTTATTTCAGCGTACGAACGTTTTATCCACCTATTGTGTGTGGCAGCACATCCATAGTGGGTGGGCTGATCAATATCTGTGCTCATTCAGTCGGTACAGCTGTGCCAGTTAGCTTCTCTGCTCAGTGCTACTGTGTGTGCTTTTTAAGTGGGTTTAGCCTTTTTACAACAGCTTTCTAGTTTTGCTGGCTCATATGAGTCCAAAGAACGCAATGGACACATGATGTGTAGTTTGAAACATTCAGGAAATACCCATAGCATTGTCGACACTGCCTTCTCCCAGTACTCAAAACCGAGACATTTATTTTTTTTCATTCCTAATCATTGTAGTGACTTGGCTGTTAAAGGGGCTGTTTGCAACATTTGCACAGATGTCTAGAGGGCGCTAACTTTACAATGTATTTTACACAGTATAGGATAAAATGACGTAACTACGTATGTACGTAACACATGGCTGTTGTTAGCTAATAATGGTGATTTAGATAGTTAGTGTTAGCTGTCATTAAAAGTATATTCGATCATAACAACATGACTGCATATTGTTTGTTGTTTCTCTTGGACTTATTTTGTATGTGTGCTCGCGCTCGTTGATGAGACGTGACGATGAGGTGTGTGACCGCCGTAAATACCAATCATTTTATTCAGGCGGGTAAAAATGTTTACTACACAAACTTAGTATTTGTGAAAAATATAGACATTTAAACACAAATGGGTTCTGTAAGCCACCAATGGTAACACAAGCTATCCAATGATGTTTTTACTTTGAAAAATGTATCTGTGAGCAAGTTGCAAATAGCCCTTTTAAAAGTTAGGGAGTTTTGTGTTTTCAAACTGTGATTGCGCCACAGGGCTAGTGACAGTGTGTGTGTGTGTCTGCAGGGCGGATGAAAAATGAGGACACTTCAGCTAGTTGTTGTTGTTTTACCTTTATTGTTAGATAGAAAGTTGATCCATCACCCCTTTGTTATGTTGGTATGATATACAGTACTGTATAGGGCTTTATATTGTGTTCAAAGTGTACAAACCTTAGACTAAAATATGCACTTTTGTCGAGGCTGGAACCCATTATTCATGTTTACATATTTTTTTTTATGGAGAAATGTTCTTCAATATACACACTTTTCTATTTATGAACCCTATTCAAGAACCAAATAAGTTAATAAATCAAGGTTCCACTGTACTTGACAGACATGTAATGTTGTATTTTTTGCATAGGTTTAAAATACTGTCGCCGTTTGTCAGACACTTAAACAATTCCAGAATCAAGCTTTACACTTTACAGTATATTTCATACATGACTGCTTTACATATTTCAGTTTTAGATTTGTTTCCCCTTATGTACACATTATATTATAACTACAGAAAACGTTTGCTACCAACAATTAAGAAACAAAGCATTTTCTATAGATAATTTAATTTGATATTGGCCCTGCGATGAGGTGGCGACTTGTCCAGGGTGTACCCCGCCTTTTGCCCGATTGTAGCTGAGATATGCTCCAGCGCCCCCCGCTACCCCAAAGGGAATACGCGGTAGAAAATGGATGAATGGGACACCATAACTTTAGATGGTGGAAATCTACTGTATTTCCCAGAATGCTTTACTTTGTCCAAGTATAATACACTTGTATTTAGTTTTTGTGTTGTAAAGTATGTTTTGTGTTCAAGCCAACAGCTTTCTTTCTGTTGAATTCAGTCTCCAGCTATCTAGTTCTCGGTTGTCTTTCTAGGAGGGTTTTGTGGACAAGACATTACATTCTAAAACGATTGATAGAAAGCGCCCATGCTTAGTAAAGTGAGTTATCAAAGTAGAAATCAATGCAAGGACAAACATTTATTGTCCCGAGGAGGCTGCCACAAGTGTTGCCCCTCACATGCTGTTGAATTAGATGAGTCTGGGGGGAGAGGAAACAGGGAAAGTTGGCTGTCTGTTTCAACAGGCCGCACAAAAAGTGAAAAAAGAATAAGAAAGAGGACATGGGAAACCTCCTGATACCGCGCTATTGTCCCACTCAAAGCTTCTCTTGTACTCGCCTGCCAAACCAACCACAGCAAGCGCTTTCCCAGGGCTTTAGTTTAATCTTTATTCCTCTCGTAGACTTCCAGAGAAAACAAACAAGCGTATTCCTGAGGCATGAATGATGTAAGTGTGCTTGTATTTGGACATCTGTCAGGATGAGGCGCCGGACACCAGCATCAACGTCACGCATTTGGGCTTCTACTAATATTATGTTGATCAACACAGACACTATAAAGGCATAGGCGGTGTCCTTAGATTCAGCACATTTGTCTACACAGTTTACACTCCTCATCTTCCAAAATGAAGTAAAGCAACTAGCACATGTCTTATTGCTTATTTCCTAAATAACAAATAAGGAAATGTTATTGGATCATGCTCCTTTTCCCCCAAGAATACAAACGATTGTAATGGTCGCTGAACGTTCCAGTGAGTATATTGAGTTGTTGTTATTTCAGCCAACTTCTACACAAGCGTTTCCCAATATCAATTGTTTGTGGCTCGGGAACAAGTATGGCACACCCTCAAGTAATGCAAGAGGAATGAGTGAGCCTTTCCAGCATGACCTTAAAAGTTACACGCATACATGTGCTGTGCACAACGTGATCTCTCACAGGGGTAAAAGGAAGCAGGAGTGTAGTGGGTGGATTTACTTACAAACGAGCATGGAGGGGCAACAAACACCAGAGTGACCATTTTCATATGTTTCAGTCATTTTAACGAAAGACAGGGTTGAATAAACTTGTTTTCTCTCTCTGTGTGTGTCTGCACATGTGCTCCTCCACAGATGGAGACTATCTGACATTTACCAGATATGAGCCTATTGGAGTTTGTGGACAAATCATCCCTGTGAGTATAACAATCCCTGCAATTGACATGCATCATAATACAAATGGACTGTCAAGCAAGACAAGTGCAGAGCAAACAGTCAAGGCTCATACAAGTAAACCCCTCTAAATGTGAGAGAAGGGATTGAGTAGGTGAAGATAAAAGTTAAGGAGGCACAGCTGATTGTGCAAGAGTGCGGAAAAGTGTGTGGTTTGCGTGTTGATCTCCATGACCGCCTGTGTAAAACAGAAATAACACAGGCCTGCAATGTTGTGCAGCGCTCCATTGCACGTGTTGCAACTCCACCACCTTCTCATAATGCAGCAGGAAGAGAACACATTTTCCCACTTGACTATGTTTAGACAAGAGTGAAAGCGAGAGTAAGTGAGGGGAGAGCGATGACTTATTGTGCTTGACTTATGACCACCCAGCGCCTCATTCTGTTGCATGATGTCTTTTTCCTGTGTGTGTGTGTGTGTGTGTGTGTGTGTGTGTGTGTGTGTGTGTGTGTGTGTGTGTGTGTGTGTGTGTGTGTGTGTGCGTGTGCGTGTGTGTGTGTGTGACGAACAGTGGAACTTCCCTCTGATGATGACGGCATGGAAGCTAGGCCCGGCGCTGGCATGTGGAAACACCGTTGTCCTCAAACCTGCTGAGCAAACACCGCTCACCTGCCTCTATATGGCGGCGCTTGTCAAGGAGGTAACGCACAGCTATAATCAGTCCAACTAGTCAAACCAAGTAGAAGCTAGCTTATCGCTTGCCGTAGTTATCTTTTACGGCTAATACCGAAGCATACCAATGTGCTGTAAAAAGAGTTCCTAATTGTTTGCTCTTACAATAACAATGTGGCTACAGCTTGGTTATTATACAGGTTACAGAACATAAATGAAGTATTGTTGACAGATTTTGAATCCATTGTTAAAGTGATTTAGAGGTAGAATTGATTGCTCTCATTAGCTGCATTGCTAGCCAACAAGAACGAGCCGATTTTTACATGTTACACTGCAAAAAAACCCCAAAACTTTTGTCTTCTTGTCTTTTATAAGGATTGTGAACGATAGGCAAAATTAAAAAAAAAAGTGCAGTTCCCCTTTAAACTTTTTATCTGCCGTCTTCTTGGTTGGACCATGTAGGCAGTGGAGGTGGCAATCTTTGGGCACCTTAGAATTTGATTTGATTCTGATTCTTGGGGTGAAGATTTGATTCAGAATCGATTTTCGATTCAACACAATTATAGTAATGTAATATTTGGTAAATAAATTATAATAAAACCTTTTCAAAACAAGTTACACATTACAAAACTTCTCTTGGCTGCTGACAAACAACTTATATGTTGGCCTAAAAAATACTTTTTAAATGTAATTTCTAAAATTGTATTTACAAAAATCAACAAGCCGTAAAAAATGAATGGTTGGAATTTAATAAAAGAAAACAGAGCAACCCCATCTCCAACACAAATCCCAGTTTTACAATACTTAGGATATAAATTTACTCAGCAATTGAGAAGACATACAAATACTATACATTACAATTTTCTTTTTTAAATCGATTTTCTAAAATTAGAAATCGATTTAGAATCGGAATGAGTAAAAATTGCGATTTGGATGTGAATGGACTTTTTTGAACACCTCAAATAAGCAGCACTAATACCAGCGCAATAGAAGGAAAGCATTATGTTACAAATGCAGTGTTTGGAAAAGCGTGTGATTTCATTCATAAGGAATATAGCAATCTGCATAGCATCCCTTTTTAATCCTTTCTTTCTGGAATATATATATTTTTTGCATGTGCCTTTTCCCGAGACAGCAATGATTGATAACCGGAAAGACTGTCGTCAAATCTGTTCTTTTTATTAAACTACTATTGGCAACATATGCTAGCTGTTGCTGTTGTTCTTATATTTTTTGGTTTGAATAATGTAATTTTGAATTAGTGACAAACAGAACCTATACCTAAGATTGTCAATGATCCAATGATTATCCAACAATTCAGAAGAAAAGCTGGGAAAAAAGTCAACTACAAAGTGCCATCAGTGATGTGACTGACAACAGGATTAGTATGGTGATCAGATTAGACAAATATTATCATGATCTATCCCATCCTGCAAATCCGGCCTCACCTCAACATGGAGTCTGTCTGTCTGAGTCCTTTCTCTTTTTTGAAGTTCTCTTCGTTTTGTGCTGGTAGGAAGGTTGGGTTGGGTCTGGATTCCCCCATGTTGCCTGTAGTTTTGCTTGGCTCTGCAGTCATCTCCGCTAAGCCTTGTTTCCTCTCATATTGTTTTGACAGGTTGGCTTTCCACCGGGAGTTGTCAATATTTTGCCAGGATTCGGGCCAACAGCGGGAGCGGCGATTGCTTCGCACATGGGCATCGACAAAGTGGCGTTCACAGGATCAACGCAGGTACGTTTTCATGTGGGAGAACAGCTGCTGGCTCGTAGTGACACAGTGACCAACATGTGCGGGATAAGCGAGCATGCTGGGTAATTAGAGGACATCGAGCCTGCTTTGGATCCAAAATGACAAACAAATGGGGTCTTATATAAACAGAAAGCCCTGTCATTATTCTTTTTTGGCAAGGATGTCAGATTTTATCTTGCACATGTGCACATATTTGCTCTGTCAAGAGTATACAAACATCTGTTTAAAAACACTGGCCCTCCTTTGTTAACCCTTTACTGTTCAGCCACACACTACTGTAGTTATACATGACTGGAAAGCAGCTCATGGGAAACTAAATAATTGAGTGCATACCATGTTAGGGGATGGATCCAACTGCATTCTTTGCAGCAGATTCCTCTTCTACAGACCATTAATAAATATCTGCTGTTTCTACTGCACTCTAACCCCTATGATAAAAGCTTTTACAGTAAACCAAACACAGAATGTACACTGCTCGCTTGTATTTCACAAACCCCTTTGCCAAATGAGGCATGTCATGTTTGGATTAGTTTTGTGCTTTATACAGCCTGTTTTGACTTGGGTGCTGTGCACAGGTATGCGTTATTGGCATCTTTGTGATAAGCCTCCATCTTGGACCAAACAAACACAGGGCACTAACTAAAGTGTGGAGCTCAGCGAAATGCAGCAAGGTGTGCCATGACATCAACTAATGACTTAATCTCAGCTGTACTCAATATGGCCCTGATGGCAACGTGATTATGCAACATTAAAATGCTGAGCGTAGAAAACAACAAATATTGTGATGAAAACATGCATGGTTTATTGGAGCCAGAGGAAAGTAGAGATGTCCGATCCTAAACGGATTGCCTTTTTTAACTGATCGGCTGAAGAGCTGCTAAGCCAAGCTGATCTTTACCGCAGCGGTTTCCCAGTGTTTACATGACTAAAGATTGTCCATCCATCCATCCATTTTCCATTTTCTACGGCTTGTCGCTCTTGGGATCGCAGGGGGGCATGGACTCCAGGAGGGTGCGTGTCTTGCTAGAACACCGGCTCGAATTTGAGAGCAAGCTGCAAGGAAGGCATCATTTTTCTACAGTGCCAAAGAGACTTTAATGCTTCTAGAATACTAATCCTCACCAGCATGGCGGAAAATGAGTAACATTATCACTAAAGGACTAGAGGAAAAGGAATGGCTATAATGATGCTACACACACACTCACCAAACACGACAAAACAAGAAGCTAACCGCTAATGCTTCAATGTAAAATAGCGGTGATGGATCCAGATGTCGTACTATCGATACGAAAGTGATTAGAAAGATGTGATTGTTGTTAGTGTTATTACAAAAATATTTTTGGGGGGGTGTTTTTGTTATTGTTTACAAACTCAAGGAGTAAGTCTCTGGCATTACTCCTTCAGTTTTAGGCCAAAACCCAAATTATTTAAATGGGACCCGCTAGTAGTTTTTACTTTTGTTGAGTTAATGTACACTAGGTTATTTAGTAAAAAAAAAAAAATGCTACATAAAATTCAATTCCCTAAATTTGATTTAAAACAATACTAAAAATTCTAAATTTAATAAGACAAGCTTCATAAAAATGTGTTATCGTGTTTTCTTTAGTTACTTGATATAAAATATTTTTAGTTCTATAATCTATTGTCAAAACATCGAATGGGGACTCGAAATCTGCTCGAGATCGGAGGCCAAAAACGGGACTCCCCAACAGTAAAGTCATGGCATAATTCAAGTGCACAACCATTCATCTAATTAATTTAGCTGCCAATCATTAAATTCAGCTAGTTTTCCACTTCAAGTATTTACGAACAATGGCCAAATCCATGTTTACCTATTGTTTTGCAAGGGCGATATAGTGTGTTTTCCCTCTCACGCGATCTTGCATAACTGCCTCTAGTAAGAAAACATTTTTTCAGTTTTTTAATCAACGCGCCTTGATTGAACATTTCCCTGGTGAGTGGTCCGCATGCTTTTTTTCCTACCGGTTTTCCTGTTGTTTCCTTGTGATCTGGAGTCAATTAGAGTGGAAAAGAGCCAATGCTGTCAGAAGCTGCCCGTGCCCAGACAGTGAGTCACCGCAAAGTAGTAGCAAGGATATCAGAGGGAGAGCAGCATCTTCTTGCTGAGTGGAAATCGGTGCTGTGGCTGCAGGTGCATTTTAGCTTTGGACTCCTCCCTGCGGTGACTCACGTGAGGCTGTGACTCCTCATGGGCGAGTCTGGCGGTTCAGCAGGCTTTGTTTACCTCTTATTGAGGACATACTAACCTCCCCTCAGCCAGGATCAAAGACAGGTGATTCCAAGGCAAATGTGCTGTTTGATTACTCCTGCGGTGCCGGGCCAACACAGCACACTCGACTGTTGAGGAACCATAGTGAGAATGTCTTTTGCTGGCAGAGATGCAAAGCAAAGATTTTTCATATAAGTGTTGCCTTGGATCTCATTAAATTGTGCAGGTGTACCTAATGAAAGGTAGTTTGGATGGAAGCAGCAATAAACTATTATGACTGTTAAAACTTCAGTTTATTTTAAAGTGGGAGGCACCAGAAGACTTCAAAAACAAAAAAATACTTAACTTATTTTTGAAACCTATGTATGTTAGTGTATGTCACTGGTTCAAAAAAATAAAATAAACATTAGAAGACCACCATCAACTAACAAACATTAATGTGTTTAATTTTTTTTTTTTTAATCTAAATTTTTCACAACTTTTCACGGGGCGGTATAGCTTGGTTGGTAGAGTGGCCGTGCCAGCAACTTGAGGGTTCCAGGTTTGATCCCCGCTTCCGCCATCCTAGTCACTGCCGTTGTGTCCTTGGGCAAGACACTTTACCCACCTGCACAAACGCTAGTGATCAGACAAGCAAAGTGATTGAAAATGGAGGCAAAAATGTAGTGGAAACAAAAATAAAAGCACTGAAGAGGAAATAAAACAAAATACCAAAAACGAAGAATAAATGCTATGAGAGATCATGACACATTTAACATGACGCCTACAGTGGTACATCAATCTAAGAATGTTTTGAGATAAAAGTTGTCTCTCGACTAGCTGTTATGCTTTAAGTTGTGAGCAATTTTTTTTTACAGCTGTTCCTGTTCTCATGACAGCTGAATCCAAAAACTAAATTTGTAGCATAACATTACAGTATGTTGTTACTGATTTCCTGTGCATGCATGTGTTAGTGCATACAAGGTGCTAATGAGCTAACTTCAGTTATGTCAGATGCAAAATGAATATATTTTAGTAGGGCTGTCAAAAATAAGTAGTTAACTCAAGCGATTAATCAAATAAAAACCCCATAACCATTTCTATACGCAGATTAATCATCCAGTTTATTTTGACTGTACATGCTCCTTTACCTTACCCGCAGATGGTTACCTGAAAGGCGGCGTGAATTGTTATAGTCAGTGATCAGGTCAATGTATACGTCACTGCAAAGATGAGTGAGGAGACTCCGACTCTGGCAAACGTGCATTCAAGTATAACATTTGTATAGTGTTCTTGTATGACGTTCTCATCCATCAATCCATTTTCTACCGCTTGTCCTTTCTGGGGCTGTGGTGGGGTTGGAACCTATCCCAGCTGCACTTGGGCGGAAGACAGGGTACACCCTGGACAAGTCGACACCTCATCAGAGGGCCAACACAGATAGACAACATTCACACTCACATTCACACACTAGGGCCAATTAAGTGTTGCCAGTCAGCCTATCCCCAGGTGCAGTCACAGGGAGAACATGCATACTCCATTCTTAACAAAAAATGTCATTTGTGTCCAAATATTGGGCCCTTTTTTTAAGTTAATTTAAATTATGCAAGCGTTTAATAACCTGTGATTATTCATGATTAATCCTAATTTTAAAATTTGATTAACCGGATTTAAAAAAAAAATCATTTGACAGCACTAACTTTTAGTTCCTATGGTAAGGGAGTTAACAGAATATAGTGTTAGCACAAAGTACTCTCCAAAAAATCTGTTTTTCAGGGAGTGGGGCGGCTCCAGGCGTATTATATTCTCTGAGGGAAGGCTCACTGGGCCACACTATGAAAAGCTCTGTTCTAGAGTAAATTAATACATTTCAACGACCAACCCCCAACATCAGTTTCATGTTCGTCTGCTTTATCATAAACCGCTTTCAAGTTGTGTGCCAATATTGGATGAAAAAAAGGAACATATGATACCTTTATAGTAAGGAGTAAAGTACTAACTAGAATGATGACAAAGAAAACCTCCCTACCGATACATGAGAACTTCACTTCTCTTTTTTCACAAGCTGCTACCCACACATGTGCTCACTTCCTCCTCCTGTGTCACACATCACAAAGGTGGTGCAAGTTTGTTATCCATCCCATGGAGCTATTTAGTGACTCCTGATCTTGAAATGCAGGGCCTTTATCATTAAATTAAACTTCAAATGTTTTTTTTTCTGGCTAGGTTGGAAAGCTGATCCAAGAAGCTGCTGGAAAGAGTAACCTAAAGAGAGTGACGCTGGAGCTGGGAGGCAAGAATCCGAACATCATATTCGCAGATGCGGATTGTAAGTTCACAAGTATTACATCATCAGAAGCTTTGAATTGGCTGTATGTATGACATTGACAGCCACCAGTCCAGGGTGCTCACCTATGACCATGAAAAGGATAAGTGGTGCAAAATGAATGAATGCCAAGGAATTTAATGTTGCAAAACAGGTTAAAATGCAGATAGATCAATATTTTGGAACCATTGTCCAAGAATGTAAGGGTCCAGTCTATCAATTCTAGCTAGTTTTACAAAGTAGTTTGCAAACTAACAAGCAGGCGGAAAAACAAACAAATACAGAGCATGTCTATTTCACTTTTGTTCAAGAATGTTCTCTTTTTTGCTGTTTATGAGTCATGGAAATTGATTTCTTCACCCCAAAAATGGTATGATTATTTTCTATAAACAGAAAGTTGTGTTAAAACATTATCACGTCTATGCTCTACCATATGAATATACAGGAAAAAAAATCCTAACAACATACAGTAGTTGTCGACAACCTGTGGATGGATGGCATTCATATAGATTTAAAGTAGCTCACCAAACTAGGCGAGCTGAAGCGTTAAAATGCTTTCAACAGCCTTGGAAGATCTCCCTGAGGTCCGTAAATCAGGAAAGTGGACTCTGACTCACTTGGGTGCTTTGGCTACAGACCCATAAATCACGAGGGTCTATTAACTCTTTGTGTGCAACAGCAGGGTCTTTGTCTCTCTGGCACAGGATAGCTCCAATAAATATTTGGGCAAAACATGTAACAAAACACAGCATAAAGAATTGGACACGATCATACCTTTGAATCAACTCCTATTTACATTTCCTTAGTGGACCTAGCTGTAGAACAAGCCCACCAGGGCGTGTTCTTCAATGCGGGCCAGTGTTGCACCGCAGGCTCGCGCATCTTTGTGGAGGAACCCATCTATGAGGAGTTTGTCAGGAGGAGCGTGGAGCGAGCCAAGAGGAGGACCGTGGGCAGCCCGTTTGATCCTACTGCTGAGCAGGGTCCACAGGTGAGAGGGTAAATCAACTATTTCTCCTGCTTCTTTTGAAAACAATCTTCCTCACCCCGTGTTGTATTCTTCCCTGCTACAGATCAGTCGGGAGCAGCAGAACCGTGTGCTGGAGTTCATCCAGAGTGGCATCAGTGAAGGTGCCAAGCTGGAGTGTGGTGGCAAAGCTCTGGGCTTGAAGGGTTTCTACATTGAGCCCACCGTGTTCTCCAACGTTCGGGACGACATGTGCATTGCCAAAGAAGAGGTAAAAATACTGTGTAGGCATATCCTGTAATAATTAGGGATAGGCGATATGGCCTTTAAAATCTATATCACAATATATATGGCAGCTTCTTGCAATAACAATATATATCACAATATATCATTTGGGCAAATAAATAACTATGTTTCCATGCACTAAATTAGTCTGATTTCTCAAATAGTTAGTTTTTTGGTATTTTCACACTTACGTGTGAAGACCGAGTGTCCATGCACTTTCTCTAATGCGACTATTGGTCATACGCTGTGTGCCTCTCGTACACTGGGGGGGCACTTATTTAATTTTAGCGCGGTTAAATTAATTCCTTTTCCGGTTGACCTATGACGTCACACTAGCCACCTTGATTTTAGTGATGTCCGCTGTAATATTGGCATATTACAAATAGCAGGTTTCTAATAGCCCGCTGATGTTAAATAGCAGACAGCATCTACAAAGGAGCTTGGATTGCGCTGAATTAAGCCAGAATTTTACATTTCCTTAGCTACCTTCTTAAATAAATCTCTGTTGCTTTTATCTACCATTGATGCACTTCAACATGTTCTGTTCTTTTAATATGTGAAGCAAATAATAAATATTCCTTCACGACAAATGCTGCTATGTTTTTATTGAATGGTATCCGCTTCCGGGCTATATGCCACACGTTGAGACGGGTGCATGCACTATACAAAGTGTTCTTTCTGGCCGCACATTTCCCCTTAGAGAGCTCTAGTTTCCAATCGCGTTATCTAGGTGTGTTATTCCAATTTTACAAAAACCAAACACGATTGGATTAAGGTGTTTCCATGAAGGAGGCATATTTAGAGCCAAACTATTTGAGAAATCAGACTAACTTAGTGCATGGACACCTACTGAATGATCATTTCAAAACAAGTTTAAAAGGCTCCCAATTTTGCCCTAGCATCATTTCCAATTGTATTATTTTCTCAAAACTATTATCAATCTACTTTTTTATTTACTGTTAACATCTCGTTACTTTCTGGGGTTTCATGGTTCTGTCTACAATACGATAAATGTCGAATACCAAGTAGTTACAGAGGCTGTATTGGTCATACCAATATTTGTTCTTCAAATTTTCAAGATTATTGAATTATTCTATTTTTGATCACAATTATAATCAGACAAAACATTGTGGTTGACAATGTATTTATTGTGAATAATACAATAAAATATTCAGATGTAATAATCCAAACATATTAGTAGCAGCTAAGTTCAAATGTTCTAAGTGAGTTCCATTAAGGGTGAATGAGTTCTTTTTTGGCCCACCCTTCCACAAAGTTTCGTGGAAAACGTTTAAGTCGTTTTTGCGTGATCCTGCTACCAGACAACCAAACAACGACAAAAACATCACTTCCTTGGCAAAGTGTTGAATCCCGTCCATCAACATGAAACTTTCTGAATGAGCCATGTGTATGTTCTGAAAATGCTTTGCAGATTTTTGGACCAGTACAGCAGATAATGAAGTTCAAAACGATGGAGGAAGTGATCGAAAGGGCCAACAACACAGACTACGGTTTGGTTGCTGCAGTGTTCACCAATGACATCAACAAAGCCATGACCATATCCACAGCCATGCAGGCTGGCACTGTCTGGTAAGTTTTCAACTTTTCGAAGTATCTGCCCTTTGCACACTTGGCACACGCTAACTGTAAACTGGCGTGGTGCCATTTCACTATCATTACAAAGGAAATGTTTCCCTTCCATGGTTTTCCCTTTTTCTGCCCCCGAGCGCATACATTCTAGATGTAACAACAACACAACTCCACATGTAAATCGACACCCTAATTAAATTATGTGTAATGAAACAGCTATAAATTGTTACTTCTTGCATTCACCTCTCATTGTTTAGTTGTTCTTACATAATTATTTGCAGATGCCTCTGGCTCAGCTTAGATTTCTGGCTAGCCTACATTATGAGCCAAACATTTTTCATTACTTAGTATAGTGGACTTTTTAACTTGTCCATCATTCCTGATATTCCAACATACTTTCTGATACCGTATATCGATCAGGCTTCAGTTCATTCAGTTAGTAAAAAGGTTCCATGTTGTCCTATTTTTCAACCATTCTAGTCTAAACAGTTCCACAATAATGTCTTGAATGTGTGTCCTTCAAAATGGATATTAGCCTGTTTAAAAATGTTTTTAGCAAAGCCCTACAGAAAATGTTTATTATTGCATCTGCAACTTTGATGTTGTTGAGCGTTGTTTGGGCATTGTTTCAATTTGTACGATTCGGATTCCTCATTTTAATTATAGTGCACAACGATTATAGATTTCCGATTTCTCACCTATCAATTGTTGTAATTTTAATATAAAAGTTGAAAAGTTGCTTTCCACATGAGTATACTTTCACAAATGTTTTACATTATTAAACCTCATAATAAAACATTTACGCATACCCTGCTCTTTATGTGTTAGAAACAAGGACGTTCCGGTCAGGTTTTTTCTGCTGTTGATTCTGAATATTCTTGAGGGAAATCGGCCAAGACTAATCACATGTATTAACAGTCATTTTTAAAATGTATTTATGGTGAATGCTATTCGCAGTGTAACCAGGCCTGCCCCAGGCTAATTGAGGCTCCAAGCAGAATTTAATTCTCCATTTCAAAATGTCACACTTTTATTGATGTGAAACCATCTTTGTACTTTTTTAATGAAACTGAAATTTAATTTGATGAATGTTTTGTATTAAAGCAAATTAATTGGAAATACATTATTCAATAATGCATTTTTTTTAGTAACATAATCTTTATAAAACTTCCAAATTCAACTACAACTAGGATTTGAACCCAGTACCTCTGCCTTACAAAACAAGGACTAATGCTTATACTGCAATACTAATGTCTAGTCTAGTCTAGATCTGACCAATCTGAGTCCAAGACTAGATCTAACTAATCTGAGTCTTATTAGTCTAAGACTAGATCTAACTAATCTGAGTTTTAAGAGTCTAAGACTAGATCTGACCAATCTGAGTCTACAACTAGAGCCGTCCAATCTAGATCTAAGACTAGATCCGACCAAATTGAGTCCAAGACTAGATCTGACCAATCTGACTTTTAGGCTCAATCCAAATTCTCCCTGTTTTCCCTTTTTCTTAATCCTCCTCCTTGGCTTTAGCATCTAATGCCATGGCGAAGTGATGAAAATACGCTCCTAGGAATTCGGACGTTGCTCAAGTTTTGCTACGTCAGCAACCATCTGCGTTTTCTGACATTGATGTAAGGCAGATGCAACAAATATTTGTTTACTTTTAAGATGCCGTCGAACAGGATGTTCGGCTTTGCTGAGGGAGAAATAGGACACCACTTGATTGACGTGAACGCGCAAAACCAAGGGTGACGGGCTTAAACAAGGAGAAGGGGAGTATTCGGATTGCGTCTAAGTCTAGATCTGACCCATCTAAGTCTAAGGCTCAATTCGAATTCCCCCTCCTCCCCTTCCCTATTCTACTTGACCCTCGCCCTTGGCTCTCGCATCTAGTGCATGGCAAAGTACTGCAAATACGCCCCTATGCATACGGACGTCGCTGTGTCATCAACCCTCGCCGTTTGCCAGCAGTGATGTAAGGCAGATGCAACAAATGTTTGTTTACTTTGAAGATGCGGTCAAACGCGATGTTTGGCTTTTTTGGCGAAATATGCAAGTACTGGCGCATCAGCTTGCGGTACGTAAAATGTGTTTTATTCTGTATTTGTGTTTGAAGCCAATATTTACGTGCAGTAGCAAAGGTTTGAAGTCATACTAAATGAAAATCATTAATTATGCTTATTAACTACATGTATTCACTTCTCTGGGTTTCTGGTCTGCTATCTTTTTCCTTGCACTCCATAGTGTAGAGATGTCTGCGAGCTCACTTCCCTTCGAGTGAGGTACTTAGCACTTCTCCATATCTGATGGATAATTCGAACACCTCTTGATTGACGAGAACGCGCAAAACCACGGAGTGAGGGCAAAAACTAGGGGGAGAAGAGGGTTATTCAAATTGAATCTAAGAGTAGCTCTGGACAGTCTAAGTGTATGAGCATGAACTGATGAAGCCTGCTTGGATGACAGACGAAACATCTTCAAAGACAAACCGAACAGTCCATTGCGATCGATTGAATGTCCTGACAACACATTCACCTGCATGAATGAGAACATCCATAGACAAGGACCTATGTTGTGCACCACAGTAGCCAGTGTGCCTGAACGAGATACTTTGCCATTATATTCCTTTCAATGACAGAGCAGGAGTTTGCGGTAACATTTCATACTAAGTACCCTGTCATTCATTAATAAACATTTTATATGCATTTTTTTTATGCAAAACACACTGTTCTGTATATAGGTTGGGGCGACCCGGACTGTGATCATATAATGATAGTATACAACCCTTGGTATCAACACAACACTTATCAATTCATAGATCCATCCGTTTTCCCTCTTGCTGTGTGCCTGACAATGGCCGCTAAACAGCAACAGAGTAGAGCAACAGTTGTTGCATTATCCTCTCTCTAGACTCTTATTTGTATACTTTTTAATTTCCTGTTAATAGCTGCTTGTTTTCTGCTCGAACACAGTTCCATCTACACTTCTTAAACTATAGCACCTATTTAGATTTAACATTTAGGTTTAAATTTAACATATAGCGCTCACATTTAGTTTTAAGATTTACATGTATTATTTAGATTCAACATTTAAGTTTAGATTTACGATTTAACCTTTATATTAAGATTTAACATTTAGGTTTAGATTTAACATTTAGAGCTCCCATTAAAACTTAAATTTAAGATTTAGATTTAACATTTAGGTTTAGATTTATAATTTAGATTTAACATTTAGATATAACATTTATATGTAGATTCAACATTTGGGTTTAGATTTAACATTTAGATTTAGATTCAACATTTAGGTTTGAGTCAACATTTAGGTTTGGATTTGACATTAAATTCATATTTAAGATTTACTGTAGGTTCACTTATCACATTTATATTTAAGATTTACAAAACCCAAAACCAGTGAACTTGGGACATTGTGTAAATCGTAAATAAAAACAGAATAGAATGATTTGAAAATCCTTTTCAACTTATATTCAGTTGAATAGACTGCAAAAACAAGATATTTAATGTTCAAACTGAGAAACACATTTTTTTTGTGCAAATAATCATTAAATCAGAATTTAATGGCAGCAACACATTGCAAAAAAGTTGGCACAGGGGCATTTTACCACTGTGTTACATGGCCTTTCCTTTTAACAACACTCAGTAAACGTTTGGGAACTGAGGAGACCAATTTTTTAAGCTTTTCAGGTGGAATTATTTCCCATTCTTGCTTGATGTGCAGCTTAAGTTGTTCAACAGTCCGGGGTCTCTGTTGTGGCATTTTAGGCTTCATAATGCACCAAACATTTTCAATGGGAGACAGGTCTGGAATCAAGTCTCATTCCGAAGCCTTTTTAATTTGTGAATAGTTCCACGTTGTCTTTTCCCAGATGGCTGATGTTAAGCAACTCCCAATCTGCAACTGACTACTTTCAGCTGTGTTTGTTAAATACTAATGGGATTATGTTATCAAATCCAGAGGGTGGCTAAAATAGCAACAGCGATGGTGATGATATGTTTCTTACATCCATCTTTGTTGCTATGATGTTCCGCTTTGGCCAAAATTCCACGCCGTGAGGGTAATGAATGTTTTGTGTACTTTTTAGGATAAACTGCTTCAACGCTCTCAGCACACAGTGTCCATTTGGAGGATATAAAATGTCTGGCAACGGACGTGAATTGTGAGTATGATTCGCGATGAACTGTCCGCTGAGTGTACACAATGAAGCACGACATCACTAATACTGACTTTTTTAGAGCATATTACAATATTCCTATGCCAAGAATCTCTCACACTTTAAAGCACAAGACCCATATTGCAACAATGTAATTCATGTGTGCAGGGGCGAGAGTGGACTGAAGGAGTACTCGGAGGTGAAGACCATCACCATGAAAATGGTCAGCAAGAACTCTTAAGGCATCCTCTCATTTTGGGAGGCAGCCTCTTCCTCAGTACTGATCGGTGGCGAAACCAAGCAACTCTTGGTGGTGGCGACAGGCCACACATGCCCTGAGTGACAACCACTGAACCATCCCACTGTACCTAACGCCACTAAAGCACTCACAAGACAACCCAAATGACCAACCAGGCTACACCCGCGTCAACAACACCAAACTTAGCGTGAAAATGCTGCTGCCAGACTCCGTTGCCGCACTTGCAATGCACCATTTATTCGCCGCCCGTGTCGGTGGCTGTCACCACACCTCACATTGTGTCATTGCTTTTGGTCCAGCCACTAGAATTTATGCAATTAGCCTCAGTTATGAATGGATGAGATGTTAAATTCCCAATTTCAGTTGATTTCTAATTGTCTTTATTTTAACTTGACTTAACACTGTATGTCAACCTTTGACTGATGTATTACGAGACGATTTGAACCTCGTCACAACTTTACTAAAAGAGGGCTTAGATGTATTTGAAATGTTATGTATCTGATTGTATTGATGTCCATCTATGTTATGTTTATACAGCCATATGCTAAAAATTTACAAAACCACCATAGTTTTTTTTTTCTTTTTCAGTAAAGAAAAAAAAAGAGCTTTTTCTTGTTAAATGTTTGTATGTGTCATTATTCTTGAACAACAACAACAATATTAGGGGGGACTCTTTTCCAGAAAGCTTAGGACCGAGGGGCCGGACCTCTCCTTTCACTACTAGTCTTATTTTGTATACACTGGAGAGTGTCATCTACAGTACACATTCTATTTTGGTATATTTATTTTGTCAGAGTTACAGGAACGTTTTTTTTTTTTGTTTTGATTGAAACTTTTATTAGTAGATTGCACAGTGAAGTACAATTGACCACTAAATGGTAACACCCGAATAAGTTTTTGAACTTGTTTAAGTCGGGGTCCACTTAAATTGATTCATGATACAGATATATACTATTTTCATAATACAGTCATCACACAAGATAATCATCACAGTATATAAATTGAATTATTTACATTATTTACAATCCGGGGTGTGGGATATGGGGGGGGGGGGGGGGGTTAAGTTTGGTTGGTATCAACACTTGAGTCATCAACAATTGCATCATCAGAGAAATTTACATTGGAACAGTGTAGGTCTGACGTGCTGCTGATTTTAAGGATCTTCTACAAAAATGTGAGTCTCTAGCAAATTTTTTGAACTGTACTCGTAGGACACCAGTTGAATAACCCATCCATCCATCCATCCATTTTCTACCGCTTGTCCCTTTTTGGGGTCGCGGGGGGTGCTGGAGCCTATCTCAGCTGCATTAACCCAAGTGATGAAAAAGAGAAGACCTAAAACAGAACCTTGAGGAACACTACGAGTGTAACTTCAGAAGTTTAACAAATGACTTCTGACTGCATCTGAAGTAAACAAGCCAAATCACATTAGTAAATATAAATAACAAAAAGGAGAGGATTTAAAGGGGTGCCTTGAGGAACGCCTCAGTTATGTAAAGCACCAGTTTAGACCCCGGTGTTCTGTGTTTGCTAGCAAGGTTAAAATGTAAACGCAAGGATCAGTGTTCCAAGTTTCTCTATACAACAGGAGCACTCATGTTTTCAGGAATTTTGTTTCAAAATGATTTGCCTCCCAAGTTTTGAGCTGAACTCAGGCTGGTGTGGTGTCATTCCCTTGCTGCCAGGTGATTAGCCCTGTCTTAATGTTACATTGATCATTGTATTCATCAAGCACCTTGGACCAGGACTACAAAGATTTGTCCATTTTAAACTTTAATGTAATACATGTTTTCAATTGAAACCTAAAATAGCAATTGCAACTTCCTGAGAAGAATTCATGTGAATGCTCAGAAATGTTGGAATGACAAAAACAAGATATGAGCTTGTTATTACTATCATGGTCTTTTTCCTCCATGGGGGCGGCCATCACAGAAATGTTCATGTGTTTCCATCACCCACTCTTTTGTCATTTGCATGACGATTCTGAATCGCCTACCTTTGTGGTCTAATTGTTTAACAGTGCGCTACACATTCTGAAAAATAATTACTTAAACATTGAAAAAAAAACCATGAAAAGTTAAGGTAAGGTCTATTCAGGTGTACTGGAGAGGGGGCTACGCCGGATAGTCGAACCTCGGATTCAGGAGGAACAGTGTGGTTTTCGTCTTGGTCGTGGAACTGTGGACCAGCTCTATACTCTCGGCAGGGTCCTTGAGGGTGCATGGGAGTTTGCCCAACCAGTCTACATGTGCTTTGTGGACTTGGAGAAGGCATTCGACCGTGTTCCTCGGGAAGTCCTGTAGGGAGTGCTCAGAGAGTATGGGGTATCGGACTGTCTGATTGTGGCGGTCCGCTCCCTGTATGATCAGTGTCAGAGCTTGGTCCGCATTGCCGGCAGTAAGTCGGACTCGTTTCCAGTGAGGGTTGGACTCCGCCAAGGCTGCCCTTTGTCACCGATTCTGTTCATAACTTTTATGGACAGAATTTCTAGGCGCAGTCAGGGCGTTGAGGGGATCCGGTTTGGTGGCTGCAGGATTAGATCTCTGCTTTTTGCAGATGATGTGGTCCTGATGGCTTCATCTGGCCAAGATCTTCAGCTCTCACTGGGTCGGTTCGCAGTCGAGTGTGAAGCGACTGGGATGGGAATCGGCACCTCCAAGACCGAGTCCATGGTTCTCGCCCGGAAAAGGGTGGAGTGCCATCTCCGGGTTGGTTTAGGAGTTCAAGTACCTCAGAGTTTTGTTCACGAGTGAGGGAAGAGTGGATCGTGAGATCGAAAGGCGGATCGGTGCGGCATCTTCAGTAATGCGGACGCTGTATCGATCCGTTGTGGTGAAGAAGGAGCTGAGCCGGAAGGCAAAGCTCTCAATTTACCGGTCGATCTACGTTCCCATCCTCACCTATGGTCATGAGCTTTGGGTTATGACCGAAAGGACAAGATCACGGGTACAAGCGGCCGAAATGAGTTTCCTCCACCAGGTGGCGGGGCTCTCCCTTAGAGATAGGGTGAGAAGCTCTGCCATCCGGGAGGAGCTCAAAGTAAAGCCGCTGCTCCTCCATATCGAGAGGAGCCAGATGAGATGGTTCGGGCATCTGGTCAGGATGCCACCCGAACGCCCCCCTAGGGAGGTGTTTCGGGCACGTCCGACCGGTAGGAGGCCACGGGGAAGACCCAGGACACGTTGGAAAGACTATCTCTCTCGGCTGGCCTGGGAACGCCTTGGGATCCCCCGGGAGGAGCTGGGCAAAGTGGCTGGGGAGAGGGAAGTCTGGGCTTCCCTGCTTAGGCTGCTGCTCCCGCGACCCGACCTCGGATAAGCGGAAGAAGATGGATGGATGGATGGATGGAAAAGTTAAAAAAATAGCAAACAGGTGTAATTCAATGGGTAAAAGTAAAACTTGTTGACGCTAATAACACAAAGCTGACATGCACACTATTATTATTTTTAATTTATTGTAGTGGTTTGAAACGTGAAAAATATCAAAATGGCCCTCGCACCCTTTGATTTTTCAGTCAGTCTGTGGCCCTCAGGGTAAAAAAGCGCTACTACTACTACTTTCGCCATTTTTTAACATAACTTAAGTCCTGAACTTCCTTAATATAAAAGATTAGAGAATGGAAAATAAGAGCTGCATGTAGTTAGAATGTCTGCCTCACAGACAGTAGGTTCTGGGTCTCAAACTTTCCTGATATTTTTCTGTTCAGAGTTTGGATCTTCTCCCCCTGCTTGTGTGGGTTTACTCTGGGTGCTGGGTCCTCTTCCACAGTCCAAAAACATGCATGGTAGGTTAATTGGAGACCAGAATGTACACCGAATCTCACCCAAAGTCAGCTGTAATAGGCTGCAGCTCACCTGCGACCCTAATGAGGACAAGCACTAGAACATTTTTATACATTGAAATATAATATTGTATCTGTAGGATGACTATCAATTTCCTCAATACCAATATTCCTTACCGATACCGATATCTCTTATTGGTACTACATCTAATCTGGTGTAGGGGTGGCGATATGGCCAAAATTCTATATCCTGCAATAACGATATGTATCACAATATATTATTTTGGTAAGTAAATGATCATAGAAGCATTTCAAAATGGGTTACAAAGGCTACTAATTTGGCTGCTGACATATTAATTTCCTACTACTGGCTCTGATTAAAATCATTTGTGTTTGTCCAAGGACTTATTTCCTGAGTTTGTAAATAATAAAACAAACAAACAAAGGAATTTTTGATAATGATAGATATGGATCTAACCACTGTATAGCAGATAATTGTTACTGTTGTTATTTGTATCGATCTATCTTCTTTGGTTCAAGAGCTCTAGCTTGCAGTTAGCGTTTAGCTCCTCATACCGTGTGTAGTGTAGCATGTTTAGCTATTTCTCGTCCTTTGGGGATGACACTTGTAAGGTCTTCTCCATCACCTACAGACCCGGCTCCCGCAACGCCATGGGGCGGCATGGCGTGGTGGGTAGAAACTTGAGGGTTGCAGGTTCATTCCCGCCTCTTGCCATCCAAATCACTGCCGTTGTGTCCTTGGGCAGGACACTTCATCCTTGCCCCCAGTGCCGCTCACACTGGTGAATAAATGAGGGGTGGTGGTCGGAGGGGCCGCAGGCGCAAACAGGCAGCCACGCTTCCATCAGTCTACCCAAGGCAGCTGTGGCTACAAATGTAGCTTACCACCAGCAGGTGTGAATGAATGATGGGTTCTCACTTCTCTGTGATGCGCTTTTAGTGTATAGAAAAGCGCTATATAAAATGTAATCCATTATTATTATTATAACACCAAACCAGATGCTCTCTCAAGAATCTACGGCCCTACTACAGAGAACGGCACTCCTGAGACCATCATACTTGTGGCCCAGGTGGTGGAAGCACTCCAGTAGGAGGTGGAGAGAAGGGTGTCCAACGCAGCCGCTAATTCTCAGGTGCCCAAGAACTGCCCTGCAGATAAATTGTTTGTTCCTGCGGAGCTAAAGTCCAAAGTCCTTCAGTGCAAACACGCCTCTAAGGTCTCCTGCCATCTCAGTGTTAGGCCCACACTGTTCATCATTGCCCAGAGGTTCTAGAGGCCCTCGATGACCCCAATGTCAATGAGTTTGTCCCATCGCCCATAAGCATACCTACTGTGTCTTCTTCCCAATCTTCCACAACCTTGTTCCCACATTGGCTTGGACTTCATCACGGGCTTTCCCGTATCCCGTGGCAACAGCTTAATTCTCAATGAGGTTGGCTGGTTTTCTAAGATGGCTCACGTCATCGCCACTATCCCACTTGCTGTCAACTATGGGGACAGTCCAGTTGCTGGTGAGGCATGTCTCCCGCATCCATGGCATTCCTTTGGACTTGGTTTCCGACAGCGGGCCCCAGTTCGTGTCCTAGATCTGGAAGGCGTTTTGCAGAGCACTGGGAGCATCTAGGAGCCTCTCGTCAAGATGTCACCCCCAGACCAATGGCCAGAAGGAGCGGGCAAATCATAACCTGTAAGCAGCTCTGTATAATCCATCCATTCATCCTTCCATTTTCTTCCGCTTATCCAAGGTCGGGTCGCGGGGGCAGCAGCCTAAGCAGAGAAGCCCAGACTTCCCTCTCCCCAGTCACTTTGTCCAGCTCCTCCCGGGGGATCCCAAGGCGTTCCCAGGCCAGCCGGGAGACATAGTCTTCCCAACGTGTCCTGGGTCTTTCCCGTGGCCTCTTATCGGTCGGACGTGCCCTAAACACCTTCCTAGGCAGGCGTTAGGGTGACATGCCCGAACCACCTCACCTGGCTCCTCTCGATGTGGAGGGGAAGCGGCTTTACTTTGAGCTCCTCCCGGATGACAGAGCTTCTCATCCTATCTCAAAGGGGGAGCCCCGCCACCCGGCGGAAGAAGCTTATTTCGACCGCCTGTACCCATGATCTTGTCCTTTCTGTCATAACCTAAAGCTCATGGCCATAGGTGAGGATGGGAACATAGATCGACCGGTAAATTGAGAGCTTTGTCTTCCGGTCCGCTACTTCTTCACCACAACGGATCGATACAGTGTCCGCATTACTGGAGACGTCGCACCGATCCGCTTGTCGATCTCACGATCCACTCTTCCCTCACTCGTGAACAAGACTCCGAGGTACTTGAACTCCACCACTCGGGATAAGATCTCTTCCCTAACCCGGAGATGACGCTCCACCCTTTTCTGGGCGAGAATCGTGGACTTGGACTTGGAGGCGCTGATTCTCATCCCGGTCGCTTCACACTCGGCTGTAAACCGATTCAGTGAGAGCTGAAGATCCTGGCCAGATGAAGCCATCAGGACCGCATCATCTGCAAAAAGCAGAGACCTAATCCTGCAGCCACCAAACCGGATCCCCTCAACGCCCTGACTGCGCCTAGAAATTCTGTCCATAAAAGTTATGAACAGAATCGGTGACGAAGGGTAGCCTTGGCGGAGTCCAACCTTTACTGAAAACGAGTCCGACTTACTGCAGGCAATGCAGACCAAGCTCTGACACTGATCATACAGGGAGCGGACCGCCACAATCAGACAGTCCGATACCCCATACTCTCTAAGCACTCCCCACAGGACTTCCCGGGGGACACGGTCGAATGCCTTCTCCAAGTCCACAAAGCACATGTAGACTGGTTGGGCAAACTCCCATGCCCCCTCAAGGACCCTGCCGAGAGTATAGAGATAGTCCACAGTTCCACGACCAGGACGAAAACCACACTGTTCCTCCTGAATCCTCCGTAGCCTCCTCTCCAGTACACCTGAATAGACCTTACCGGGAAGGCTGAGGAGTTTGATCCCACGATAGTTGGAACACACCCTCCGATTCTCCTCCTTAGAGAGGAACCACCACCCCGGTCTGCCAATCCAGACGCACCACGCGATGTTGCAGAGTCTTGACAACCAAGACAGCCCCAAAACATCCAGAGCCTTAAGGAACTCCGGGCGGATCTCATACACTCCTCGGGCCTTGCAGCCGAGGAGCTTTTTAACTACCTCTGCAACCTCAGCCACAGAAATAGGAGAGCCCATCACAGATTCCCAAGGCACTGCTTCCTCATAGGAAGACGTGATGGTGGGATTGAAGAGGTCTACGAAGTATTCCCTCCACCGATCCACAACACTCGCAGTCAAGATCAGCAAAACACCATCCGCACCATACACAGTGTTGACAGTGCACTGCTTCCCCTTCCTGAGGCGGCGGATGGTGGTCTAGAATCGCTTCGAAGCCGTCCGGAAGTTGTTTTCCATGGCTTCCCCGAACTCTTCCCATGTCCGAGTTTTTTCCTCCACAACCGCTGAACCCGCACACCGCTTGGCCTGTCGGTACCTGTCCGCTGCCTTCGGAGTCCCATGAGCCAAAAGGACCCAATAGGACTCTTTCTTCAGCTTTCTTGATTTTGACGGCATCCCTCACCGCTCACCAGCGGGTTCTAGGATTACCGCCATGACAGGCGGTAATCCTTGCGGCTGTAGCTCCAATCGGCCGCCTCGACAATAGAGGTACGGAACATGGTCCACTCGAACTCAACGTCCAGCACCTCCCTCGTGACATGTTCAAAGTTCTTCCGGAGGTAGGAATTGAAACTCTCTCTGACAGGAGACTCTGCTAGATGTTCCCAGCAGACCCTCACAATACGTTTGGGCCTGCCAGGTCTGTCCGGCATCCTCCCCCACCAACGCAGCCAACTCACCACCAGGTGGTGATCGGTAGAACGCTCCACCCTTCCTTTTACCTGAGTGTCCAAAACATGAGACCGCAAATTCGAAGACACAACTACAAAGTCGATCATGGAACTGCGGCCTAGGGTGTCCTGGTGCCAAGTGCACATATGGACACCCTTATGTTTGAACATGGTGTTCGTTATGGACAATCCGTGACGAGCACAAAAGTCCCATAACAAAACACGACTCGGGTTCAGATCCCGGCGACCCTTCCTCCCAATCACGCCTTTCCAGGTTTCACTGTCGTTGCCAATATGAGCGTTGAAGTTCCCTAGTAGAACAAGGGAATCACCCGTGGGAGCACTCTCCATTACTCCCTCGAGTGAATCCAAAAAGGGTGGGTACTCTGAGGGTACTCTGAGCTGATGTTTGGTGGGTAAGCAAAAACAACAGTTAGGACCCGTCCGCCTACCCAAAGGCGGAGAGAAGCTACCCCCTCGTCCACTGGGTTGAACTCCAATGTGCAGGCTTTGAGCCGGGGGCCAACAATAATTGCTACCCCAGCCTGTCGCCTCTCACTGCGTGCAACGCAGAGGACTGGTTCCAGAGCCCTTGCTGTGCGTCAAAGTCAGTCCGACTACCGGGCGCGGCCACCGCTGCTGCTCACTGCTCCCCTCACCTACCAGGGGGTGATCAAGGGTGATGGGTCAAATGCAGAGAATAATTTCGCCACACCTCGTGTGTGTGTGACAATCATTGGTACTTTAACTTTAACTTTAACTATATCTAGCCGGAACTCCTCTACCACGATAAGGTGGCAGCTCCGTATCATTTGTCCAGAATCTTAACATTTAGGAACCAAAAATACCAGTACTCGATATACATACCTACTTATGACAGATTTATGATTTTGAGGTGAAGTGAGTTTGTTTGTGGCAACACCCAGCGGTCAAAATAATTCATTAAATTAAGCTCATGCCGCAATAAATTTCAATGATGTGGACACGTTTGTTACTGGATACTTTCTCATATGCTTTTGCATGGAAGACTTTGTATGTGTAGGTAATATACTTATTTTATACTTTTTTATTGACAAAAGGGGTGTTCTTGACTGCACTATTGTTCTTATTACGTACGTATTGCTTGTGTGCTTAGCTGCTGTGTAGCTGCTAGCTCCCAGTAGCCTATAGCCTACCTTGTTTATGTTTTGTAAATAACATCACAAAAATACAAGAAAAGACTGCTTATTGGATTATATTTACAAGCTGTAGGACTGCTTGTATCCGAGATTTTAGCTGCAAACCGATATCATTTGATACATGTTTTTCTTTGCTGATATTGGACCGATATCCGAAATCAATATTGGATCGGGACAACCATCGCTTTTTTACTTCCTTCCTGAAAGGTTTGTACAGTGTTTTGGTCCAAAAGCCTTCAGATATAATTATGTCAGGCAAGGTCAGGGTCAAGTGTTGCTTGGGAAACAAGAGCCGCTCTCCTACTAAGAACCACATGATCGTGATCAACTTCCATACATCACTGTCTCTGTTTAGTAGACGCTTGCAGAGACGGAAACCTGATCTTGAACGTTTTTCTCTTCTCCAATGCAGTGCTATGTGATAATACAGTCATAAGACAGTCACTATTCATAAAAAGATACATCCCGTAAGAACCTTTGGGCATGTGATGCCTTGTCATAAGTACACTGACATGATGAATAGGTCACTAACACCTCAAGATGAAGCCATCACATAAAACATATTCTGCATTAAGAAGTGATATCCTTAAAGACTGGTCAAGCCAATATGGGCCAGATAATCCATTGAATGATTCAAGTCGTGTCTTGGATTGACTCCAAGGTTAAGTGCTAATACCGTATCCATCAACACTTGAATCCCGATATAAATGAGCCGTGCTATGTATTTATTGGCGGGAGCACTTACACAGCTTGATAAGTATCATTCAGCAGCCATTACCCTATGGTCAGGAAAATGATCTATGACAGCCATAAAACGGCTCAATGTTGCTTCAGATGGAACTTTAGGAGGAAAAGACTTAGCGTGGTGATCTATGGGTGATCAGCAGTCAGCCAAATTCATCTTGGAAACGACCCGTGCGTACCTTCGGGACTTAAATGAGATGGTGACACTGCAGCTATCATAAAATGTGATCTTGACACGTCTACTGCCAAGATGGCGATCAAAGGCTGCAACACTTCACTGCCTTGCTGCTTCGCTGGTACACGGATTAAAGACATTGTCACACGCGATATGTCGTGCTTTTTCCTCAATGTCCGTTCGTCAAGAGTGACCAAAAGTAAGCCCAAAGATGATGTCATCTTAATGACTGCAATTATGTTTCAATAGTTTCCATCTGTCCATCAAGTGAGTCACAGGGGGTGTGATGTATTGTAAGTTACACTAATTGATTTTTGTCCCTCGTTTTGAAAGAAACAAATACATCTACCCAGTTTCTGTTGCACTTTTATAAGAGCAAACGGAACTGGAGGCCTGATGGAACCTCTTGCAGTGTGGTTTGAACTTAATGAAACATATAGGGCCTAGGGTTGTGCGGTATACAGGTACTAATAAAGTACCGCGGTACTAATTAATTGAAATCGGTACTATACTGCTTTTGAAAAATACCAGTACTGGTTTTTCATCAGCATGCAGCTGTGCAGCGGTGAGTACAGACGATGATGTTGAGTGTGTCAAAACGCACACACAAAGTGCATACAAACAATAACATCGTGGAGAGGAAGAATGGCAAAAAACAACATTTCTACTGGTTAATAAAGAGGGTGGTGAAGCGCAATATGGAGGTATTTGGGCTTCAAAATTAACAATAAAGGTGACAAATTAAACAAGGACGTGCCGCGTTGATAGTGTTGCTTCAAAACATGCCTCGCCAAACGTATCGATTAGTATTACCAACTTTGCTTCAAACTTAGGTAAACATTTAAATAATAAGCATTCAGATCTGCACAAGGAGTTATAAAGTGTGACAGGTAATAATGTAGTTGTTCCACCTGTCCTGCTGTTCAGAACGTAGTCGAGGAGCACAAGGAAGATGTTCCCTCAAGGGCCGATGTCTTTGTTGGGGGTAATCAAATCAAATCAAATCAAATCAACTTTATTTATAAAGCACATTTAAAATTTACCACAGGGGTAGCCAAAGTGCTGTACAATGGACAGGTTAAAAGATAAAACGAGTACCGAGCAAACACAACACAACACAAACAGAACACGATAAAAAATAAATAAATAAAATAGAATAAATAAAAACATAAAAACATAAAAACAGGTTCACAGCAGGTGTATTATGGGGCGCCATTGCAGGATGGATATCACTCAGTGTTAAAAGCCATGGAATAAAAGTATGTTTTTAAGAGAGATTTAAAAACAGGAAGAGAGGAGGCTTGTCTAACACTCAGGGGTAGGTCGTTCCAGAGCTTGGGAGCAGCAACGGCGAAAGCTCTGTCACCTCTAAGCTTCAGCCTTGTGTCAGGGACCGTCAACAGCAGCTGATTGGCTGATCTTAAGGATCGGGTGGGGCAGTAAGGCTGAAGGAGGTCTGAGAGATAGGTTGGCGCGAGGTTGTTTAGACATTTAAAAACAAATAAAAGGAGTTTAAAATGTATTCGATAACGCACAGGGAGCCAGTGAAGGGACGCTAAAATAGGGGTGATGTGCTCACGTCTGCGGGTCTGTGTTAGCAGACGAGCAGCAGAGTTCTGCACGAGCTGCAGGCGGGCGAGGGAGGCCTGGCTAATGCCTACATACAGGGCATTACAGTAACACCCTTCACTTTACCCAGCAATGGGTCTGCTAAGCTATGCTTTCGGGTCAGAATTCCGAGGCCCTGACAATTGCTTTATTATTAGTTTTGCAGGACACAATCAAACCCGTTCATCACTCTACTGTGCAGTGCACGCGCTACCTCTCTCTCTCTGTACTCGCCCACTCACTCACTGACGTCACTCAGTTAACACATTGCCAAACACACACACGCTACTCTCATAAATTAACCAGCCCCCCTGCTGTGCACATCTAGATACGTAGACGCGCACACAGCTGCTTGGCTTGATGCCAAATATTAGTGGAGTTAAGACCGCCGAGTTAGCATCAGAATTTTGTAACAAATTGCTACAATTTGTGTTTTATCTTTAACAGATGTGTTTTAACTGCTACATGGCTTATCTGTGTACATTTATCCATACTTCTGTTTTTAGTACTTACTAATAATTGTATTTTTGTTAAAGCACAGACTAGGATTGGCAACCATAAATCATGAAGCATTTAATATAATGTAAGTACAGCTTTTCGTTATACTCTAAGCCAATTCTTGATTATGGCAGACTATATGTAATATGAAAAAATTTAAATTGTTCTTTGAGTACAACAAGAAAAGCCCAATGATTGTAATGCCTTTTAATTTATGTTTTAACTTTCTAAAATTGTTCTTTGAGTGCAATAGGAAATATATGTTTATTGTATTGTAAGATTTTATGTTAAAATAAAGCCAACATTGACATGTTTTGTAGTTCCCTGTATTTTGAAAAGTATCGAAAAGTATCAATATACGTTTTGGTACCGGTACTGGTACCAAATTATTGGTTTTGGGACAACGTTAATAGGGCCTGATTTGTTAGAATCCAAACACCTTGCGGTAATCAGCATGTGCAATCTATAAATTAGCGTGTACTATTAGTGGGCGTCTTGCGTGTGATTTACTATCACTGTGTGTGCAATTTAAAAAAGATGCAGACACCTTATTTAAATAAGGATTTTGCGTGTACAATACGGGCATCACCATGGAGACACTCATTTACTGCACATTCATGTTATCATAGCTGTGGTGTTTTGCTTTGTTTTCAAACAAGCAGGAGACATGCACTACTTTAGATGGGAATTTTAGAAGCAATCCTGCAATGCATCTACATTGAAACCACTTTTTATTTAGTTTTTACCGCTGAAGGTACGCTCATTGGTGAGAGGTTGCACTTACTCTGCTGAAGCTGCAAAAATATGGATACTTAAACTATTTTTTTTTTTTAAATATAAGAAATATATTAACAATATACTGTTTATTCTATGTGGAAGAAAAACAAATGTCATGAAAAAATACCAAAGGACACCAAAACGCAGCATTGTTTTAATCAGCTCCTATCATTCTCTCACAGCTATAAAATTATGTTGCTGAATACACAATTTGTCAAATATTTTTTAATTTTTTTAGTTGCATATTTCTGATTTTATTTCCAAGATGTTGACACACACACACACGCCAGAGGATTCTCGTCTGTGGAACTGTCAGTTTGCACTTCCTTTGCACACGTGCTAAATAAAATGCAAAATAGTGCTCGCAAAATGGTTGCGATGGAGTGTTGATAAATCACATTGCGCGTGTTAAAAAATAATATTTGCTTCTTCGCCTCCCAGTATTGTGTCCGTTTTGATGATCATCATATATTTTGCATATTCATGAAGACGCAAAATTGATTGCATGCCTTATTCTGCTCACTGAATAGACGCGATCCACTTTGCACACGTTTAGTAGATCAGCTTTACGTATGCTATCAAGTTTACACGTGTTTTAGTACACGCAAATCTTGAGTAAATCCGGCCCTCAGTGGTACTTCTTTTAAAGCAGGTGGATTAGGGTAACAAAGATTTACTTTAGAATGAGAGGTGACTTTCTGTTTTTTTTTCCGATGTGAGCGTTGTTGGTCTGGACCCCAGAATGAAGAGACGACAGGCAAAGTGAAGGTAAAATGTATTTAATAACAAATAAATAGTGCAGTAGGGATATGCACAAAAAGGCTGAACAGTCACACTAAGCCTAGGGAAAGCTATACAACATGGAGCACAAAGCATAATGATCCAGCCCCATCTTCTAAAAAGCATCCTGATTGCCAACTAGAAAGAGTGTGTGTCCTGATTGCTAATCATGGACAGGTGAGAGAGCCAAAGCTCAGGCAGGAGAAGTAGTGGCAAAAAGGAGGAAAAAAAGGAATAGAAACAAAAACAAAAGCGCTGGACAGGAAATAAAAGAAAATATCAGACACTAATAATAATTGTCATGAAAGATGACATAACGACCTATGTTCTTTACAGTGGACCCTCAACTCAAGAGTGTTTTGAGATAAGAGCTGTCTCTCGGATAAGCAAAAATTTGAGTGGTCTTGCAAATTCCACAGTGAACCTAAGATCCGCCCAAAACATCTGGTCTAACTCACTAGAATTAGCTTATAGCTTGCGATGGACATAACTTTGTTTTCCAACCATGGGAAGGAAGAAAGTGCATGAAGGACAGTGCCGAGGAGAAGATGTGGATGATATTCATTGAATTAAAGAAAGAAATGACAAGCACATGTACAGTAAGTCACATTTGAGAAAGATTAGTTGGTCAACCAACAAATCTTTGCAGGGGTATGGACAAGACTTAGCAACTACTGTAGTTGTCTATACGTTTCCAACTGTCACGTTCTGGATTGGCATTGTTGGCATGACCCTATCACAATTTCAGAATTGTTAAAACCATTAAAAATCAGTTCCCAGTGGCTTATTATATTTTTCGAAGTTTCTTTCAAAATTTTACCATCACGCAATATCCCTAAAAAAAGCTTCAAAGTGCCTGTCCATTTTCCTGTGACGTCACATAGTGAAGCCGACACAAAAAAACATGGCGGAAAGAACAGCAAGCTATAGCGACATTAGCTCGGATTCAGTCTCGGATTTCAGTGGCTTAAGCAATTCAACAGATTACGAATGTATTGAAACGGATGGTTGTAGTGTGGAGGCAGGTAGCGAAAACGAAATTGAAGAAGAAACTGAAGCTATTGAGCCATATCGGTTTGAACCGTATGCAAGCGAAACCGACGAAAACGACACGACAGCCAGCGACACGGGAGAAAGCGAGGACGAATTCGGCGATCGCCTTCTAACCAACGACTGGTATGTGTTTGTTTGGCATTAAAGAAAACTAACAACTATGAACTAGGTTTACAGCATATGAAATACATTTGGCAACAACATGCACTTTGAGAGTGCAGACAGCCCAGTTTTCATCAAGTAATATATTCTGTAGACATACCCTCATGTCAGCAGGCCAGGGAAGCTAGGGTCGATATTGTTCTCTTGATCATCTTCGGGACGGTGTGAGCCAAGACATCCAGGTGGTTTAGCTCGCTCGTCTTCGGGAACAAACTGCCGCCATTGCTTGCCGTGCTACCAAGGTCCTTTGTCCCTGAATTGCTCACACACTCCGGCAGATTCAATGGGGGTCTGGTGGCAGATTTCTTTGACTTTATCGTTGGAAATGCATCTGCTTTGAGTGTCGCAGAATATCCACACATTCTTGCCATCTCTGTCGTAGCATAGCTTTCGTCAGTAAAGTGTGCGGAACAAACGTCCAATTTCTTGCCACTTTCGCATCTTTGGGCCACTGGTGCAACTTGAATCCGTCCCTGTTCGTGTTGTTACACCCTCCGACAACCAGTGTTGGGTTAGTTACTGAAAAGCAGTAACTAGTTACAGTTACTAGTTACTTCATTTCAAAAGTAACTCAGTTACTAACTCAGTTACTTACACCAAAAAGTAATGCGTTACTGTGAAAAGTAACTATTTAGTTACTTCTTTTTTCTTTCTTTTTTTAAAGCTCCAATTAATGCCCTTTTAGCCTTCGTTTCAGTACTGTTATTGCACTGGAGAATAATACAATCTGTTGATCAACTTGACATACATTTGTATCACTGAACTCTGCTAAGCCATGTGGTCTACATACAACACACAAAGACAAAGATATGTTACAAAGGCCAATTTGTTTCTGGCCAGAACAAATTGACAAACTATTTTAAATAGCTGCAACATAACATACATAAGTAACAAACAGCATAATAACAGCATAGATGTAAACCAAGAAAGGCACACACTACATACACAAAGTCTAACCAGGCATTTTCTTCCTCAAGTAATTCTTATACAAAATCATGTCTGAAACCCAGAACACTACACATTTCCCCAGTTTTAGTTTAGAGATAAGAAAAGATTGGCCTGGCCCACTAGGATCCCTCTTTATGTTTGTGAACTTTATAGTCTATACATTTAGAGTGATGTGATAATCAAACACTCTAGAAGTCTAGAATGAAAGAGTATATAAGAGAATTGACAGCAACGTTCCCTCTCAGGAGCGCGCATGTGCAATAGCGCACTGCTCAAGCGTCCTCTGCGCACGGCAAATCTATGCCATGCACAAAATCAAATAAAAAAATAAGCGCATAACAATTTTCGACACGACACGGACACGACAGAGAAAACCGTTTTCGTCATCATTGTTCAAATATTGTAACGTCTGTCGAGACCCTTTGAGGACATGAATTCCATCCATCACTTTACTGAGCAAAACTCTTTACTGTCGGCCATAAACACATCACCAAAACATTAGTAAAAAAATGATATCTAGCAAAACTGGTCATTTTCTGCAGTACAAACCAGACCAAAAGCAACTTTGTTATATCAACAGCAGCCGCTCGCTCTCTCACGTGCGCCAACACTTGCACATATGGCACTTAGCCAGTGATGCGTTTACAGCAACACAAAAAGTCGGACAACTCCAACACCACACATAAAGTGTCATTCCAGGTCGTTACACTATGATTTACCAATCAAATGTGTGCTTATTCTAGTGTCATTTATTAGGAATCTTAATTTATAAATATTAATCATTAAATGCTGTTAGTATATTAAATAAATACTAATAAAAATATATTTTTTACAAACAGGAAGTTGCAGGAATGTACACATGATCCCCTGTTTACATCTCATTGTGCAACATGTGAATGTTTTAATGGGAACTAAATGCAATGTCTGAAAGGGGTACAAATTATTTCCAAAGCAGGACCTCCACCCAGACAAACAATATAAGTACACAGTTCATGAAAAACAATATTTTTTGTTATTGTCATTATAAGTGGGCCTAAACACTTATATTAGAAATGGAAATGACTGCTGTCATTTGATTTTAATAATAAGAGAATGTTGTCTGTCTATCTGTGTTGGCCCTGTGATGAGGTGGGGACTTGTCCAGGGTGTACCCTGCCTTCCGCTAGAATGCAGCAGAGATAGGCTCCAGCGACCCCGAAAGGGACAAGCGGTAGAAAATGGATGGATGGATGGAGATGTAAGTTGTTATTTAGTGAGGTTTGGGACAGGTGTGCTGCTGGTGTAGCCACAGTGTGCACGTCTAAAGTTGCTCACATGGACTCCACTCAATGCTCAGGGACTTTTTGCATTTGCTCACACATGAACAATTAGAGGGAACATTGATTGACAGAGTGTGTACCTTCAGCGGTGAATGGTGGTGGTGGTGGAGGTGAAGTGGCATCGGGCAGTAGATGGCATCTTTGATCCAAAGCACAATTTACATTTAACTAAAATGTTATTTTCTTTGTGCTCGACAAAAGAAAAGTAGTGAAAATATCTCCATGTTAGCAAACTCGACTTCTGGCTCCGCCATGATCAGACACGCCCCCCCCCTCGCTCCCCACACTCACACTCAGACACACCCACACAGAGCGCATGTCTCTCTCTCTTCTCCGGTTTGTGACACAAGAAGAATCAGAACAATGACACAGCAGCCCTCCGATAAAACACACTTTATACTACATAAAAAGTAACGTAAAATAACGCAGTAACGCATCATGTAGTAACGGTAACGGAGTTACTGAATATAAAAAAATAACACGTTAGATTACTAGTTACCGCCGAAACTAACGGCGTTACGCGTTAGTCCCAACACTGCCGACAACACACCGACGAGGCATGATGTCTCCAAGGTACGGAAAACAGTCGAAAAAACGGAAAATAACAGAGCTGATTTGACTCGGTGTTTGAGAAAATGGCGGATTGCTTCCCGATGCGACGTCACATTGTGACGTCATCACTCCGAGAGCGAATATTAGAAATTCATTTAAATTGCCAAAATTCACCCATTTAGAGTTCGGAAATCGGTTAAAAAAATATATGGTCTTTTTTCTGCAACATCAAGGTATATATTGACGCTTACATAGGTCTGGTGATAATGTTCTCCTTTAAGGAGAAATTAAACTTGAGCAGCTTGTGAGTGCAGAGAAGAACAACACCTGTCGAGGTAGCGTAGCTCAAAATCAATGATGATCCTGCCCTGTCCAGAGGAACAAGGCTGGCATAAGAAGCAACCTGTTTAGCAACCAGGGACAAATGTGTCCCGATTGCCAATCAGGAACAGGTGAGGGAAGCAGCGCTTACGCCAGAGTTGGAGTGACAGGTAAAGAAAGCACACAGGAAGTAGAAACAAGAAAACAGGGGCACTGGAACGGACATTAACACCAAGCCGAGGAAAATAAAAAACATAAATCCAAACTGCCATGGAGGATAATGGTGCCAACAATGTTTAAAATGATGGTAAAACTTGAAGAGTACTCATGAAGAGTCTTCATTTTCTCATGATGGCTCCAGCACCCCCCCGCCACCCCGAGAGCGACAAGCGGTAGAAAATGGATGGATGGGTAGTATAACATCAGAAATGACAGTGCTGTATAATTAGCTCAACAACTCAACACTCTAGGAGCATTGGAATACGACAGAGGTGCCTTTGAGCAAGGCATTTAACTTCCCCAACGGCACTAATTTAATCTGGGTAGGGTCTTTTGTGATTAGAAGTACACGCTCAAGGCTGCATGCCTCCATGCCCAAGCCCGTACAAAAACAGTATGGTTCTGGCTTCAAGACCAAGTTGAACTTTGTTGTGTGGACTCTTAACTAATTCTGAGAAAAAAGTAGTACAATTTAAAGAACGACATTTAGCAAATCAAAAAGTCCCTTCATAATTTCCCAATGTTTATCGTGGCAGTTGTATGATTTTCTTACCCTACAGCAGTGGTTGGCTACCAAAACCAAAATTAGGCTCTTTCATTACCACCATAATGACCGACATTAAAATACAGTAGCGTAGTAGGCCTAAGTATTCATTAGAAACAAGGCATAGGTTTTATTTAACAAGTATATTTAGTATTTTTGGCCACTGTAACATTATACACAGTTTGAACAGTAACACTGTGTTTGAATATAGGAAAATAAAACACTGTGTTTTAATCAAGTTATTCTTTGGCGCACCACTGGATGGAGCCCGCGTATCACTAGTGGTACGTATACCACATTTTTGAGAATCACTGCCCTACAGTATACATCGCTGTACGGGAGACAATTTCCATTAATAACTTGCAGGAGGAACCATTTTAACGCCATTTCACACGTGTGCAGGTGCACTGCAAAAACTGAAATCTTAGTAAGATTGAATATCTCAAATAAAGGTGATATTTGCTTATTTTCTGTCTGATAAGATACTTCTTCTCACTAAGCAAATTTTATGTTAGAGTCTTTTACTTGTTTTGAGTGTTTTGGTCCTAAATTATCTCAGTAAGATATTACAGCTTGTTGCTGAGATTTGATGACCTATATTGAGTAAAACATGCTTGAAATTAGAATATCAACTGTTGCAAAGCTGCGCCATCAACACTCACAAGTATAAAATTGCTTTTTCAAAGTAAGAATTTCTTATTTCAAACATGAAATAAAAATCACGACTTTGACACAATTGTGTCTCATAATTAAAACAGATGAAAGCCAAATGGACTTTGCTGTTTTATTTTCAATGAAACAATAGAACATACATACTCATATAGTAGTACAGTTGGCACAGTACAGCAAACTGACAGTTAATATTTAACCATTTAACATGTGACATTTCTAACAATTTTGAACAGAAATAGTTCATGCACATTCAGATAAATTCTTCAAAATTACAATAAAAAAACATTTGGTATCTATATATATATATATATATATATATATATGTATGTGTGGGAAAAAAAAATCACAAGACTATTTCATCTCTACAGGCCTGTTTCATGAGGGGGGGTACCCTCAATCGTCAGGAGATTTTAATGGGAGCATTCGCATACCATGGTTCATATAGGGCACAGAGTGGGTGGGTACAGGCTGGCCTAGGGGCGTGGTGATTGGCTCATGTTTTACCTAGGAGGTGTTTCCGTTTATGGCGGCATGTTGTTACAATTTTGCTGCGCTTGTTGAGGGATGACAGGTCTGGACGGAAAATAATAAACAGTTTCTCTTTCAAGCATAGGTTGCATCTTTTATTACCACTATTGTAAGGTGTGCTGGATGCAAGAATTTGCCATGTTATTGAATATTCAACATTATTGTCTTTGAGGTCCCAAATGTGTTTGCTGAGTTCTGTGGTATTTCGCAGGTTTTTGTTCCTGAAAGAAGCCTTGTGATTGTTCCATCTGGTTTTGAATTCACCCTCGGTTAATCCTACATATGTGTCGGATGTGTTAATGTCCTTGCGTATTACCTTAGATTGGTAGACAACTGATGTTTGTAAGCACCCCCCGTTGAGGGGGCAATCAGGTTTCTTTCGACAGTTACATGCTTTGTTGGTTTTGGAGTCGCTCTGACTGGGGGTCGACGGCTCATTTGCAATTGTTTTGTTGTGGTTTGAGATGATTTGTCGTATATTGTTCATGCAGCTGTAGCTCAATTTAATGTTGTTCTTGTTGAATACTTTTCTTAGGTTGTTGTCTTTGGGAAAGTGTTTGTCAATCAGATTGAGGAATTTGTGTCCAATGTTCGTTGAGACGTTTTTGCTGTATGGGGGGTTGTACCAGATGATGCCGTTTCGTTTTCTGTTCTTTTTTGGCTGGTTTCCTGGCGTGGGTTCATAGGTGAGGGTGAAATTGTATCCGCTTTCATCAAGGGCTTTTTGGTACGGGGGGGTTGCTTGGTCAAATTCAGCTTTGCTAGATGACAGCATCGATAGCCTTTTATTGATTCCGGTAGGTATTCTTTTCGTGGTGGTGGGTGGGTGGTTGCTGTCATGGTGCACGTATTGGAGTGTTGTGTTGGGTTTCGTGAATGGTTGGTAGCTGTTATTTCTCAGGTTGAAAGTGACGTCAAGGAAGTTGACGGTTTGCTTGTTGGCTTCAATCGTGATCCGTAGGCCGTTCTCTTTGAAAATTTGGCATATGCGCTTCTTGGTATTCTCGCTGCTCCTTGGCGAGGCGCGACACACTGCCAGTCCGTCATCACGGTAAATACCAAGGTTCAGATTGAGGCTAGCGAGCTGGGAGAGGAGGAAACTCCCAACGAGTTCACACGTTTCTGCTCCGTCAAAACTTCCCATAGTGACGTCAAATGTTGCATTGTTCTTTTTTTGCCATGGTGTACTGTTGTGGATGAGAATGGAGTTTTTTGGGTGGATGATGATGTTTCTTTCGTTGCCTGTGATTGAGTCGTAGTCTGAGGCGAAGTCTAGTGCTTGAGTCAGTAGGTCTTGCGTGATGGAAGGGTAAAATTCCTCGATATCAAAGGAGATAAAGTTGTGCTGTTGTTTGTCTTGGATGTTGTTGAACCATTTGATTACTGCTGCTGTATTTCTCCATTGGTTGAGTGGTGTTTTGTCCTTGATTTTTGTGTTGACTCTGTCCAGGATTATTTTGCTGATTTTTCCTATTTCAGATTTAGTTGGGTTTATTAGTCGGCATGTTGGGTTATTTGCGAAGTTGGGTTTGTGGTCCTTCAATGTGATGAAGGCTTCCTTGTTGGCTGTGGCGTCCACCCTGTCCTCAATGTCCAGTTCAGCCGTGATCCTTTTATTTTCCAGGTGGATGTTCTGTAAGGTGTTGGGTTGCGCTTTTTTGTATGATTTGGTGATGCTTATATATATATATATATATATATATATATATATATATATATATATATATATATATATATATATATATATATATATATATATATATATATATATATATATATATACATATATATATATATATATATATATGTATATATATATATATTCCTTGCGCGCCAATTGACTGAAATAGCACGCACTTGGCACGATGATGTCATGTTATCGATGGTAAAATGCAAGAAATATAATGCCGAGCGCATATCATTATGTCAAGATAATGGCACTAGCATTTACTTAATTTAAGAATATTTTTCAACATATTGATTAAAAAGGTCTCATATTTGTTTTTTCTATCAAGAATAGTGCACTTGTTATTAGTGAGAAAATACTTATTTTAAGGTCTTTTTGGGTTCATAAGTTTGCTTGTTTTGGAAAGTCTTGACAAGCCAAATTTTCTTGTTCTATTGGCAGATAATTTTGCTTAGTTCAAGTAAAATGCCCCTAACTTTTGTATTTTTTTTTTCTTGTTTTTGAACACTGACTTTTTGCAGTGTGCTCATGCATGATAAAGTGGCCAACGTATCCAAGTGTGCTGAGGCCAAGGAAAGAAATGGTGCATGCTGGAGTGCAGCACGAAGCACTTACACGTGTCAGACAACAATCCTGACTTTAGGTGTGTAGCGTGATCAGCCCGGGATGAAGAGCATGTCCTCAATCTCACTGTAGATTGTAGTAAACATATAGTTTGGGAGATAAAGCATGGATGTAATAAAGTGGCCTTCCACGAACACTTCAATGATACTGCGTAAGCCTGGGAAATATGGCTTAAAAATATTTTTTCCACAAAAAATTAGATTTACGATTTTTTCCCCTCTACTTTTTAAAGAAACCATTGAATACAAAAACAACAGAGATCATTCAAAACAAGTTTTCCTTTTATTTGATCAAAAACTAGTAGTTTGAAATTACACTGTGTCTTACTTGTAGGAAAATTCACAATTCTAAAATGTTGGTCCTTTTAGAAAATATAGAATTTGTACTTTTTATGGAATTATTTTTAAAGAACTAAATCTGTGTTGGCCCTGCGATGAGGTGGTACCCTGCCGTCCCACCCCCCGCCACCCCGGAAACTACAGGTGGTAGAAAATAGATGAATGGCTGCAGGGCCGGCTTTCCCGACAGGCGACGCCATCCTTTGGGACCCCTGGAGGGACACGCGGTAGAAGATGGATAGATGAATCAATTAAAAGCTTCCCCTGGGAGGCAATACTTCTGTCTTGAAAAAATGACTTCTGTTAACAAAAATGTAGTATTGCACAAACAAAATATTACTTAGGTACAATAATAGAGTGATATTTGTACTTTGTTACTTTACAATAAGGGTGTCCCTATCCGATATTGATATCTGCTATCAGCAAAAAAGTATAAGATGATATTATCTCATACTTGCCAACTCTCCCGGATTTTCCGGGAGACTCTCGAAATTCAGCGCCTCTCCCGAAAACCTCCCGGGACAAATTTTCTCCTGAAAATCTCCCGAAATTCAGGCGGAGCTGGAGGCCACACCCCCTCCAGCTCCATGCAGACCTGAGTGACGTGTTGACAGCCTGTTCACACGTCCGCTTTCCCACAATATAAACAGCTAATGATCGAGGGCGAGTTCTTGGTTTCTTATGTGTGTTTATTGTTAGGCAGTTTCATTAACGTCCTCCCAGCGCGGTAACAACACACAACAACAGCAGTCAAGTTTTCGTCTACCGTAAAGCAGTTCGTCTGCCGTAAACAGCAATGTTGTGACACTTTTAAACAGGACAATACTGCCATCTACTGTACATACATATGTGACCCACCCATAATGTGTCACATTTTTGTGTTGATTTATTTATTTTATTTTGTGGTTTGAATTTGTTTTTGGAGCTGTCATTACACATTTATCAGTATTCACATTGGTCAGTAGGGGGCAGTAGGGCGTTTCTTCCCAATTGAATGCTATCACCTGCAGACCGGAAGTGTCTTGTCATTCTGATGAGAGCGACCAGTCTGTGAACAATTGAAACGTCCTGTGTGCTTTTTCCTCCTGTATAACAGGTTAGTTTTGGTGAATCAACTCACTGAATAATATCCATGTGATCTTTATAAGTTTAAGTACACATTCTGATGGTGGAGCCTAACTCTAAAGTGTTTGTGAGTTGTAGTTTGTATTTGTGAATGAATCCAGTGCACAGCTGCAGTAATCAATACAAAAAGGCGACGTGAGTGCGCAATGTTTATATAGGAACTTCTGATCCTAATTCAGACTCCCAAATTAGAGCTCCGGTTTTCTTATTGATTTTATAATGTATATTTGTATAATGTGTGTGTTCTGAAATAGTGACAGAGAATAGAACAAGGATGGACAATTCAACCCTTAACTCAACAACAATGAGTAGATGAGTGTTATGTGTGTGTATATGTGTAAATAAATGAACACTGAAATTCAAGTATTTCTTTTATTTATATATATATATGTAATAATATATATATATATATATATATATATATATATATATATATATATATATATATATATATATATATATATATATATATATATAGCTAGAATTCACTGAAAGTCAAGTATTTCTTATATATGTATATCTTAACCACGCCCCCAACCACGCCCCCGTCCCACCCCCGACCACGCCCCCCACCCCCCACCTCCCGAAATCGGAGGTCTCAAGGTTGGCAAGTATGTATTATCTCAAATATCGAATATGAGCTCCGATACAAACAGTCATGTAATGCATTTACTTGGGCAAAGCTGGAGAGGAAGTTAACATCTAAATGTCCTCCAATAAGCACACAGGGCAAGGTTGGTCTACTGTTGTATTTTAGTGATATCATTTACACAGAGTAAACATGATAGGCTACAGGCTAATAGGACCTAGCAGCTACACAACAGCTAAACACACGTTAGCACACAAACTAAACCTGCCAATTAGGTGTCCTTAATTGAACAATATTTGTCAATATAAACAACCATCAAATAATTATAATTGCATATCGCTTACAAAGTATCCAAGGCAGTTTAGTCCAGTTACTGCATCGTGAATTTAACTGAATTAATTAATGTTACCACTGGGTAACTTTCTTCTATGAACAGAATATATCAAGGACCAAGGTTTTCCTCATCTGGAAGCCTCTGGAGCCAGTTCTAAATTTGGGGCTAAATGGCAAATGCCTGATGGGTGGGCCTGCCCCCATGGGGCCCGGCCGGCCACAGCGAGAAGAGGCTACGTGGGTCCCACGCATAGGAGGGGCCAAAGAAGTCTGGGGCATTTTGTTAGGTGGGCGGCAGTCGAAGGCAGGGCTCTCTGCTTAGGCTGCTGCCCCCGCGACCCGACTGCAGATCAGTGGAAGAAGATGGATGGATGGACCACTGGGTGTTGCCAAAAAACAAATTACCACAGCGTACATTTTGTGTTTTTCATACCTACCATTGTTGTCTGTTTGAGTAATTTCACTTGATCAAGTATTTTCTCACAGTCCAAGGTACAACATAATAAAAGTATGTACTATAATTTGTGCTGATATCGTATTGGATTTAAATTGATATCGGCTCCAATAGCGGTATCGTATCGTAGGTGAAAAAGGGACACTTTTATTTTCCAACACTGAATATTACATTTGTTTGTTTAGGGTGTCATGTTGTCATGATCATGTTTTGTTATTTTCTGTTAGTTTTGGACTCCCTTAGTTCCTGTTTGTGCACTTCTGGATTTGTTTTAGTTTCCATGGGGATTAATTGGGTTTACCTGCCTCTGGTTAGTGGTCGACATGCTCACCTGTTGTCGAGAGCTATTTAGTCACCTTTCTCGCCACGCTCTGTCTGGCTTCATTGTTTGTCTGCTACACGCAACCTGTTACGTTAGTATTTCTTGTCTCCTAGTCTATGCTGCCTGTGCTAAGTGGTAGCCTTAGCTTCCCGTGCGATCGGCACGTTGTTCCTTCTGCTTGTTTTCTGTTTTTGGTTCGTGTTTTGATTTTGAAGATTAAATCATGTTCCTACCTGCACGGCTTGTCCGGAGTGGTCCGTCTGCATCCCGGGGGAACGAACCCCGCAGTAAGCTGCGACCCCCCCGACGTGACACATGTGGCTCCCGCACACACTGGGAGACAAATATATTGTACATACAAATCACATTCATACTCACATACACACAATTATTAATACATATATACACACATACGTATATTCATTCATTAATACATACATACACGCATACATAGGTACTTACCTACATACATACATACAGTAAGTACATATACATACACAAATACAGTACATACATACACAGTCACAGTACATACATCCACACGCACAATCACTGTACAAACACATACTGTACATATACAAGCACATCTGCATACAAACGCTCATGCATTTAATCACGTTATACCTAACATATATTAACGTTGTTCTCCAAGGGGAAACTGGCTAAAACACGGCACACTGACAAAGCTGAACCTATTTATACTATAACAATCTACAAGGTTAATACAGTTCACTTCTTTTTCTTCCCCTCCATTTCATTCCATTGCTTTCTTTTGTATTTCAAGTTATCATTACATACAGTATATGTATTGTTGCATTTGAAACAAGTGCATTGTTGATAATAGATGTAATTATTGTTCATTATCAATAGTGCTATATATATTGTTATTTCTATTTCTGTTGGTATTTTTATTGCTCCATTTGTAGTGCAATAACGTTCATTGTCATTTCTGTGTTATTAATATTTATTTCACTAACTGCTTCTTTGCTATCACTTTTCGTATCATATTTGTACAAATTGCATTTGCTGATGCTGTTCTGTTGTTGTTGTTGTTGTCTCTGTCTTATCCCCTTCTGGTTCCCGCAGTTCCCCCCTCTGTCTTCCTTTTTTCTCTTTCTATCCCTTCCTCTCCAGTCCGAATGCGCCAAACATAAATATAAATCCATTTAATAAAGTCCAATACAAATAAGGCAACAAGAGAAGTATCTCACGCTTCTTTTTTGTAAAGTAAATCTGTACAACAAATATGAGCATTTACATCAACAATATGATTTGCTTGAGTAGCTGGACAGGACAAAAAATACATAAAAAATAGGGTGTCATGTTTGCCAAAAGTGATGCGGTAGGACCATATTTTGGAGAAGACCACTGGAGGTCTTTGCACGTGAGGTAGGAGAATATGCATAAAAACAAAGTGTAAAATAACAGTGATATGAGACAGAATATTAAAGGACAAAATGTGACAACATTGTGCGGTGTTAATTTTTCACTACTGGTAATAAAGACCTTGCATTAATGTCACCTATGAATGAGTTTGTCCTGTCTGTCCTGTTTCTTCCATCAGTGCCGAGCCATTAAAAAAAATCTTTACGTCCAACATGGTAACTATAGTCCATTAAGATCAATCAAAGCTGATCACCAGATATGACAAAAAGGAGGCACCATCTTGGCCACGCAAGCCGTTTGGACGCAGCAGCTTTTATGCTTTTAAGGAACGGCGTGTACGGAAAGTCTTTAAACCAACGTGGGTCTCTGCCAAGCTCCGTCTAACCTCTGCTCTTCTGGTTTGGGACTTAGCGAGTTTCCTTTTTCCTCTGACATCACTCTGCAGGATCCACACAATGATAACAGGGCCCCGATTGCATGACATGACCGTTTCCTTCAATGCACATGGGAAAGTTGCGCTTGAAAATCCCGACACGACTCGAGCCGAGCTGCAAGTTTTCAGCTATAAGCACCAGCTGCACAGCTGGTGTCCAAGAGAGACTGAACGGATACATGGACATTCCACGTTTCTGCAGCTATGTGGCAAGGAAATACTTTTTCCTCATAGTGTGCACTTTGTGATTGACGGTCAGGAATTTGGATGGATTTGAGCAAAAATTTGCATTTTTTGGCTTTCATTTTCTTCATTGTTGTCTGAAAAATATGAAGCGGAAACTCAAGTAAAGCACACACACAAAGAGAAAGGAAAACAAAACTGCACCTTGTGTGATTTTTGAAAATGCTGCTAATGCAAGCCAGATGTGAGCAAGAGCGTGGAAACAGGTGATGATAGCATTACGCCCCGATTGCAAACAGATGGAGAGGGGCTTGAACCTACTCTGGTGTCACCGTCGGGGTCATTAATAAAGATTTTTGCCTCTGATGAAATGACTTCGCTCCACTTAACTTGGTGGAATATGTAAACAAAGGAGAGGTCTCCTCTGAGGTGAAATCTATTCATGAGAATCCCCTCAAACGGTTAAATAAATTGTTTTATTGGCTTTAATGGTGCTTAGCGCCGTCTTGCATGGGTAGCTGTTCTTCCTCATTGATGCTGAGAGGATTCACCGTGCGTTTCATTGGACTGTGTGGGGGCGTAGTCAAAAATATGAGGCAATGGCTTTGTCGCTGTTTAAGAGTTTTGACAAATTGGACACTTGATTTTCCACCTCCTGTTTTTGCACAGACACACAGGACGCGTCTGCTTCACATCAGGTGAGTATGGCCAGCGGAGGAATGTCTGCAGCAATCAGACTTGATGAAGCGGCCCGGGAGACACCGCGCAAAGCCACTGTATGTGTCCAAGCGGGAGAGAGGACACTGTGCAGACTTTTTGGGAATGGCAAGTGGGCCTACCCCTGACATACGCTTATTTACAGAGCCATTATATTCAGCATCTCTGAGTGAAGCAATGACTGACCCCACACCCTCCAAAAGATCAATGTTCATGTTGACCTCATACATTAATGTTTGGCACGTAAAAAAGGTAAGGACAAACAGAAACAAATTCCACAGGACAAGAAGTGGGACGGTGCATTGCCATCATGACTAAGGATAGGTACCAGATTCTATCCTTTTATAGGTACTGACCGAAGTCCGTCGCTACTTTAAATAGACCCCCCTTTTAGACCAGTTGATCTGCCGTCTCTTTTCTGCTCTGCCCCCCTCTCCACAAAGGAGATCTGCGGTCCGCTCCAAGGTTTCTCCTAGTAATCTCATTGGGTAGAATTTTTTCTTGCCCTGATGGCTTGTGCAGCCCTTAGAGACATTCCTGATTTAGGGCTATATTATAAATAATCTTTGATTGATTGATTGATGCTATCGGGTAGTGATTTACGTTAAATCAAACGGTGCCATATTTAGATACGGCTGGAGCACTTGGCTGGGAAGCTAGCAGTCCAGCACTTAACCAGACTGCTTGTAGGTAATGTCCAAATTTTCCAAAACAACAAAGCAAGAAGAAGGTGCTCAAAAGTACAGCCAGGCTCCACATTTCACAATGCGCTAGCTCGATGTAGTTTACATTGGATTTACCATAGACATGCTAAAGATTAGCATTAGCTATTTTACATGGCGATGTCAACACCTGCAAATTTGGTAATGAAAACTACAACTAAGATGCATGTTGGTGTGTAATATATACATTACATAAACACTTTATAGGGCTCACCAAAAAAACAAAAAGCTTAATGGCAAAGACTATTTCCGGGCTACGGCAGCACACCATAGTCTCTAGACTACTGCCATCTAATGTCTTGGAATTGCAACTGTATGCCAATTCTACCTTATAATACAGTAGAGTAGAGTGTAAGAAAATATAACAAGTGGACAACACAGTTCAGTGTTAAATAAAAATTAAAATAAATAATTAATAACAATTTAACATTTAGGAACATATTTGAACACGCACAAAAGTACCGAAAATTGGTACTAATATCGATTACCAGGTACCGGGAATTGGTACCATATCAATTTATATATGAAAGGTACCTATCCCTAATTAGGAACATATTTCTTTCTGGGCATCTTCAATGAAAACAAGTAGCTAAAGATATTTTTTTTCAGTTAAGTTTAATACTGAATTATGATTTTTTTTTATGTGGAATTCGTAAATAACATAATATTGGGGGGAAATCATCCTGAATTTAAGGATATCCTCGGAATGAGGTTCTACTCCAACGCAAGACATGTAAACAAACAACAATAAAATGGTAAATGGGTTATACTTGTATAGCGCTTTTCTACCTTCAAGGTACTCTAAGCGCTTTGACACTATTTCCACATTCACCCATTCACACACACATTCACACGCTGATGGCAGGAGCTGCCATGCAAGGCCCTAACCACAACCCATCAGGAGCAAGGGTGAAGTGTCTTGCTCAAGGACACAACGGACGTGACGAGGTTGGTAGAAGGTGGGGATTGAACCAGGAACCCTTAGGTTGCTGGCACGGCCACTCTCCCAACTGCGCCACGCCGTTACAAAAAAGACATTTGTGGTGTCTTATGTTTGCTTCTTTAGTTATTTCCCACGGTAAGTTGATTGCATGTTATCCAAGAGGAGACTGCGGGCAGAAAGAAAGGAGACAGCTGCAGCAAAGCGGAGATGAGTATGTATTGGACCGTTCAAAGCTAATGCTGAAAGATATGCTAAGTTTAAAAAGGGTATTTATTGTTGGCTATTTTACATATAGTTACAATGTTGTGGTAATGATCAATGTAGTTTATGTCACCCAAACCAGGTAACAGGACAGTCCCATAAAGTACTAGAATGGTACTTTGCAAGCAATTTTGCCAAAGAAAGAGCCTCAAATGCAAGTAGAGCAAAACCATGCGATGGAAAAAACGGGCATAAGAAGTGCGAGAAAAAAACCAGCAGTCATTGCTTTGTGAAGTGATATTTTCCAGGCTGTCCCTGAAGCCACCACAAGAGAGCACAGCTGGCCACTGATCCTTGTGTCACACACAGGTGTAAACTCCTGGGACATGAGCACAGCCCCCCCCCCACCCCCCCTCCCTCCCTCCCCACCCCCCCCCCACATGGGGCCTCCTCATTCTGCCATTTGGGAGAGGCAACTTTCCCAATAATGGACTTCATAAGAAGGCGACACCTCGGCCCAGCGTGGTGTCCAGTGACAACGTGACAAATAGCGAGCGACTTACGGAGTGAAATGATTTATTGTCCTCTGGAGAAGACGGCGTCATCCGGGGAGCATTAAAGATGCGCTCGCTGCTTTACATTTCACACGTCCTGTTGATGCAGCTGCATTGTTTTATTGGAGCTGTTGAGTGAACACGCCATGACGAGCAAGCTCAAGGGTGCTCCGGCTAGATTTCTCAACCAATTGTACCTTTTGGATTTATATATCACTTTTCTTCAGATGACATCTTACAAAGTATTTTGATCCGGGTTTTCCCTGCGCCTGAGGCAGTGGATTAAGAGCTACCATGGTTTCAAATAAAAAAGGCAAAGCTTAGTTATGGTCTGCTCGAGAGGATCAGCTCATTTCCTTTAGCGCACAACACGGCGTACTGAGAGGAGAGCTTGCCTTGGAAGATCAGTGTCTACTCTTTGTGCCATCCGTCATGCAGCTCCTGTGTATGACAATGGCATGGGGAGGGGAGTCGGGGGGGTTGGGACGCGCCATTCCAGGACATACAGGACCACCTGACCACCTACTGCTGCCCCAAATGCAGATGCACATTTTTCTTTGGATTTTTAGAGTGATCACATGCACCTGTGAAAACGACTACTGTACTGTGTATTATGCATGCAACATGGCATGGACAATGCTTGTCTTTCGAGACCGGGGGCCCGGGGGCCCGGGGGCCCGGGGGCCAAATTCAGCCAGGGAATGCCCCTGAGTTCAGTTCAAAGCTTGGGAGGCAAACATTTTTGCAACAAATTCCTGAAAATACTAGCATGCTCCTGTACTGTGAACACAATGGCAGATCCTAGCATTGACATTTAAAAAAAAATAAAAAAATAAATATATATATCTATTTATTCATTTGATAGGGAAATCATAATACAGGTACTGAGAAAACAAACACTTTTTTTTTGTCCCCCAAATACAAAAATTTCAAAAAAAAAATACAAAAAAATAATATAAGTAAAATAAGGGAAGGGGCGTGGTCGGGGGCGTGGTTAAGAGGGGAGGACTGTATTGACAGTTAGAATTCACCAAGTCAAGTATTTCATACATATATATATATATATATATATATATATATATATATATATATATATATATATATATATATATATATATATATATCTACATCCTGAAAATATGCAAACAAAACTGTGTTTAGATAATTGATACTTCAAACTTGCATAAATATAACATGGATATAACATAACTTGGCTTCTGAGAGCTTCAAAATGTAATGAATAAAATGCTAAAGTTGTTGATAAACAAGCAATTATTTTAATAATTAAATATGGTCATTTAAAATGAATTATTATGATCATTTAAAATGTATTATTTCAAATATGTTTTATTCTAATGTACCGGTATAATTCTATGGCTGGATGTAATAAGGAGTCAGAAAAAATACAATTAATTTTGATGTTTTTAGCAAAATATAGTAAAAATGTATTTAGTTTTTTGTTTTTTTTAATTAATAAATATATTTATTTTTAGGTAAGATAAACATAATAATACAATGTATCTCTAGTCTGGATGATTTAGTTCTTGTCACCCTGTTGTCCTCCCGTCGTGAAAAAAGGCTGTCCTCACTCAGGTCCGCATGGAGCTGGAGGGGGCGTGGCCTCCAGCTACGGCTGAAAATCGGGAGATTTCCGGATGAATATTTGTCCCGGGAGGTTTTATGGTGAGGCGCGGAATTTCGGGAGTCTCCCGGAAAATTCGGGAGGGTTGGCAAGTATGAGTGTCACTGAATAAAAACAACAGTAACAAAGAAAAAAGAGTTGAGGTAAGTGGAAAGGTTCATTGTCATCAGTGAGTGTCACATTTATCCTATAGTGTCTTTAATTTAGCTATGTAGCTAATTATGCAGCCCCAGGTCAAGTCAAATTGTTTTGGTGTACCCCGCAGATTATATTTAATTTTCCCTAAATCTAAGAAAAACATGAGGTCCTCAAGCCAAAGTGAGGCCTTGGGGGCAAACTGTAATTTCCACTCCAATAAAATCCTTTTACGAGCTATTAATGATGCAAAGGCGATACTATCCCTAAAAGTCTGCTTAATTTTTTGATGGCATTGACATTTTACCCTGGCTAGCAAACATAAAACACTGGGGTTCCAAACTTGGGATTTACATAACTGAGGCGTTCCTCAAGGAGCCACTTTAAGTCCTCTCCTTTTTAGCAGTTGCAGGGTAATGTGATTTATGTAACTAAGGTGTTGCTGTAGCTCAGGTATTCATAAATAGTGGTGGGATGCCAGGAGGATGGGGGTGGGGAAGGGGGGGGGGGGGGGGGGGGGGTCACATGTGATCTCAGGGAACATGCTTTTTTTCGCCAAAAAGAGTAACCACGGTGGGAGACGAGGAAAGACCAGTGTGTTGTTTCCTTTAATGTTAATAAGCTTAATATGTTATAACAATTTTATAGACAAATTATACTATTTATTGTCACAATGGAGAGTGGGGGCAGGAGGGTGCAATATATTGTTCTTCCTCGAGTGGGCGTAACAGAAAATATTTGAGAAGCACTGCTGTAGCTTGTTTACTTCAGATGCAGTCAGTCGTCATTTGTTCAACTTCTTTAGTTATACTAGTTTTGTTCCTCAAGGTTTCATTGATGTCCTCTCTTTTTCATCATTTGGGCAATTCAGCTGGTGGCACGCGAGTTCAGTTAAAAAAACATTTGACAGACTCACATTTTTGCAGCAGACTCAGTGGCCTAGTGGGTAGAGTGTCCGCCCTGAGATCGGTAGGTCGTGAGTTCAAACCCCGGCAGAGTCATACCAAAGACTATAAAAATGAGACCCATTACCTCTCTGCATGACACTCAGCATCAAGGGTTGGAATTGGGGGTTAAATCACCAAAAATGATTCACGGGCGCGGCACCGCTGCTGCCCACTGCTCCCCTCACCTCCCAGGGGGTGAACAAGGGGATGGGTCAAATGCAGAGGACACATTTCACCACACCTAGTGTGTGTGACAATCATTGGTACTTTAACTTTAACTTTAAGATTCCCAAAAACACTGGAGTGCTGTCGTAGGCATGATCTTAGACTAGCTTTGCTGCAAAGAGGTTCTTAAAAACAGCAGAGTGCTCCTTTAACTCTAACAAAATAAATAGAATTAAATATCCCTGTTCTAGATGTCATACAAAACACCTTTTGACGCCTTACCCTTATTGGTTTAGAATCTGACAAAGGGTCAAAGGTTTAGACACGATGTGTCCTTCATCAGCAGGGGAAAGTGTGTCTAAACTTTGACCATTAGACAATTTGGAAAAACTACATTTCAAGGGGAAAAAGGGCTAAAAAATACATGAAGCTTCAGAGTTTGAATTTTTCCAGGATAAACCTAAATTCAGCAAGCATTGAAGGATTAATCGTTATTATTCGCTTATCGTGGCTATTTTCAACACTATGCAAAAAAAGGACCACCATAAGATGGTGTGAGGGCCATCAGGCCTTTGTCATTTGTAGGGATGTAACGATTACATTGTACGATTAGATTGTAGGGATGTAATGATTAAATAAATAAATGATAAATGGGTTATACTTGTATAGCGCTTTTCTACCTTCAAGGGACTCAAAGCGCTTTGACAGTATTTCCACATTCACCCATTCACACACACATTCACACACTGTATTAAGAACCTCCAAAGGTTAGTATTACCACTTGAAATTAAAATTATCTTAAAACTATGATTGATAACAGCACTTCGATAAAGTCACTGTAAGCTAGCGCACTTTTGATTGATTGATTGAAACTTTTATTAGTAGATTGCACAGTACAGCAGTGACGTGCGGTGAGGTTTATGACTGGTGAGGCACTGACTTCATCACAGTCAGATTTACAAACATATGAACCCTAAAGAGTATCTTATTCACCATTTGATTGGCAGCAGTTAACGGGTTATGTTTAAAAGCTCATATCAGTATTCTTCCCTGCTCGGCACTCAGCATCAAGGGTTGGAATTGGGGGTTAAATCACCAAAAATGATTCCCGGGCGCGGCGCCGCTGCTGCCCACTGCTCCCCTCACCTCCCAGGGGGTGATCAAGGGGATGGGTCAAATGCAGAGGACAAATTTCACCACACCCAGTGTGTGTGACAATCATTGCTACTTTAACTTTAACTTTAACTTTACACACACAAACTGTAGCACACAAAAAAGCACATTTAATTAAAAAAAAACGTTATTATGGTCTTACCTTTACTTATGAATGAAGTCCATGCGCAGCTCCTTTTGAACAAAAGCATCGATAACTTGTTTATAGAAGTCTTCTTTGTCTTTCTTCAGTTTTAAAAGTCTCTCTGTCTCGATGGAGATTTCCTTTAATTATTACCTTCTGCTTCGATTGAAAGTCCAGTTTAGAAAAATGTTTTATTTTAGATATTTAATCCTCCATGTTAAACTTCCAGGCTAGAGGAAAAAATAAACGATCGCTGCTAACTGTTGCTGCTTGTTGTCACTTCCTCTGCAGCCGAGTAGTTGCAAGAATGATCTCTGGGATCACTAGCGCCCTCTACCACCAGGAGGCGGGATTACTGCGAGCCTCACACAGTGCGTCTTCGCAGCCGTTTTATGATTGCTCAGCACAAGAAATACGTTACACACATACACTTGTTGACAAAATACACTGTACATTATATACCTCAGCTAACTAAACTATGGAAATGTATAATATAATTCATATAGCAATACGGTCTCACTGCACAGCAGGCCAGCAGTTAGCCGAGTCCGCAATCCATGGTGAGGCTCAACTCAGTGACGTGCCTCAACTGGCTGCTGATCACCGCAAGTCTCTTCTCAGTATTTGAACGGCAAATGTGAAAATTCAGCGATTTTGAATAAAAATTATCTAAAACTGGTGAAGTTAAATGGAAAATAACTTTATAGTATAATCACTGGATACATTGAACAATTTAATTTTTTTTTTTTTCTTTTTACATTTTTTTTCTTTCCATGATGGCACGTGAGGCCCCGCCTCACCTGCCTCCCCTGGCTGCACGTCACTGCAGTACAGTACATATTCCGTACAATCGACCACTAAATGGTAACACCCGAAAAGTCTTTCAACTTGTTTAAGTCGGGGTCCACGTTAATCAATTCATTGGTAATCGCTAAAAATACAAGACATGTTGACATCATTTTTTTTCGTCATTACAAACTTTACACTAGAGATGGGCGGTATGGCTCTTTCAGGGGAGCCGCTCTGTCAAAGACTGGCTTGGTGTTGTATTTTGTTATTAATGTACAGAGGCATCCTGGATGAAAACCAACCCTCCCATTACAATCTGATGGAGCTTGAGAGGTGCTTAATAAGAGCAATGGACAAAACTGCCCAAAGGTAGGTGGCATTGTATTCAAAAAGACTTGAGGCTGTAATTGCTGCATTAACAAATTATCGAGCAAAGGTTGTGAATACTCATTTACATGTGATTTTTTGGGGGGTTATTTAGTTTGAACAAATTAGCAAAATAAAAAATAAAAAGTCTTTATGGGATATTGTTTGTAGAATTTTGAGGACAAACAAAATGTCATTTTACACTTAAAAATGTTGAAGTGGGTGTGGCATGGATGATTGTTTGACGCCCAATAAAAGACTTGATGGAGGATTATTCAAAGCAAGGCTTAAGTCGGCAGATGCCATTTTGGAATAAGGTGTGACATAACAAGTGAAGTGAAGTGAAGTGAATTACATTTATAAAGCGCTTTACATTGTGAAAGCCAATATCTAAGTTACATTTAAACCAGTGTGGGTGGCACTGGGAGCAGGTGGGTAAAGTGTCTTGCCCAAGTACACAACGGCAGTGACTAGGATGGCGGAAGCGGGGATTGAACCTGCAACCCTCAAGTTGCTGGCACGGCCGCTCTACCAACCGAGCCAACAACAAAATGTAGGAAAAGTGAAGCGCTGTGAACACTTTCTGAATGCACGGTATATGGAGGACGAATGCTGAATCGTCATCCTGAATGAGTTATTTACCCATGTATTGAATTGAATAACTTTATTTGATTAGGACAATGCATTGTGATCAACATATGAGCAAAGCATCACCGTAAATATGCCAGAATTAGCTGCAATAGCTAAATTTCATCTGTTGTCCTAAGGCAGGCACCATAAAAACAGACACACAGACAATATCATACATATATTGAAATATGACTTACAATACATATTGACAGTAAAACAATCAACATAAAATGAACAGTTGAGCATGCACATTACACATGGGTACAAGACTGGTTTGTCTTTAACCACTGCATCATCTTATGATTCAATATGTTAATATATATAATCTTTTATACATTTCCCTGTTCATTACAACATTTCTGTTAGTATTACTGTATCTATAGAGTATTTTGTATTAACTATGCATTATACTATTTTTTATTTCAGATTAATTATTCATCAATTTTATCATTTGATTACTGTTTATCATATATCTTGCACTTATCTATTACTGCAAAAATATTTCTGACCTGTTTCTGTCAACTTACACCTTTATTTACTTATTCTATATAACTGAATTTGCTAACTCCAAACTCAGGTCCACTTAAATATTAACGTACAGTTTAACAGGATAAATAATTGTCATTATTATCAAGGCCTAGGTCAGGCTGATACACAAATAAATACTAATCAAAAAATATTGCAGAAGAAACATACATAAAAACTGATGAACAATAAATGTACGTACAATTACGCAGTGCTAAAATTAAATATATTCTAACAAAATTAATAATAAATACATACATTTCTTAAATAAACTGTCGATAAAATTAAAGTGCAAGTGAAAATACAGCTTCACCACTTTAGTCATAATTTTTGCGCCTAAGAAAGTTTTGAATGACTTTAGCTCCAGACTTCTTCTGTTTCTTTGAGACTGTCATTACTGCCAAAAGTGGTGGAAAAGTCTATTGCCAACAATGGGCCCCAGCCTTAGGGTTAAGAAACACTGCTTTAATAGATTAAATCAGATTAAGAGTTACGTTGTGGTCCATAAACAGCGGCGTCAAAGCAGGGAGTGGGGTTATGTTGCACTGCAGGGCCCCTGCAATAATATGTTAGTTATTAAAAACAGACATTATAAATGTTAACACAAAAACATTTCACAATGAAACGTCATTATTTGGTTCATGAATGAGGTTGTTTTAATGGAATTACACTGACACTATCTAACTCCCTTGCAAAAAATGCAAAATGGTTTAAACCACACGTATTATTGCCGTTTTGCTAACTCTTATCTCGCACACGCACACACGCACACACACACACACACACACACACACACACACACACACACACACACACACACACACACACACACACACACACACACACACACAGAAGCTAATATTAGCTTCTACTGTTGTTTACTGTCATTTCTCTTCACACACACACACACACACACACACACACACACACACACACACACACACACACACACACACACACACACACACACACACGCGCGCGCACACACGCACACACAAGTGGTTATTTGAATTTAAATAATAACTGATTGAAAAATGGATGTTTGTTTACGGCTGAAGATCAAATATATTTTAGTAATCTTTAAATTAGTTTGTAATGAATTGAAAAGTTAAAATAAACTTGAGTGTAGCCTGTAACCAGGTAAAAGATAATAAATAAAAAGACAAACTTGGGTTGGTGAGGTAGTTTTGGTTTATGTGCTTGTTGGGTGGGAGGGGGACCTTTAGTATGGAACGCAGAATTTGTAGCTACGGCCCTGTCCATCAATACATTATCCTTAACACAGTCCACCTACAGTATACAGTATTTTCTATCAATCTGATCAATCATCTGATGTAGCTTTAAAAGTTCTATCAATTATCCTATCATATGTTTTAGGACCTGGGTCTCTTTCATTCTTGCTTATTTCAGCCGTTTCAAAAATAACATTCACCAAATAAAGCATAGAAATGTTTAAATTAATATTTTCAAACCCAACAACATGTACTTCCCATTTTTCAATAGGTGTAAAAGTGCTGCCAAAAAAACTGTTTATTGCTCTCAGAGCGAAAAAACAAGAAAGCAGTTAACACGGAGGAAGAGGGCCTTCACCTTCTCATTAAGAAGGAGGCAACTAAAGACAAGATAACCAAACAAAATAAACAAGCAGCTCTCGCACCATTCTTCATGTGGCGCAAGAATGTCAGAGTTCTGGGATCCAGGGGCCGTTTAGTGATGACACTTGTGATCTATTTACTTTGCTGCCTCAGCCTTGACAAAGTCCAGCATCAGTCGTTGGCAGCCATTTGTTTTGTTAAGTAGGTGCTAAATGCTACAAAGTGATTATCAGGTAAAGTGCTTCTCTTCTCGATAGTCTGCAGAATTGTCACATTTCACAGTTCTACACTTTAGTAGAAATATCATCTTTTGCAATCGTCAAAAAAAAAAAGACTCTTGGCAAGGATTCATTTGTTTTCAACATGGTTTGTATGTATATGTATGTATATGTTGTATGCTTCACATGTTTGCGCTTGTATAGTTAAAAAAGTATAAAAAGGAGTAGAAAGAAACAGAGCTTATCTTTTTGTATATTAGTGCTGCAACTATTGATTAATTTAGTATTCGAGTAATCTATTGATTAGTTTGTTCAATTAATTGAGTAATTGGATTAAACACACTTCAAGCCTCAATGTGTATTTTAAGGGAAATACTTGAAATAAAATATTTTTCTGCTTGCCATAGCTTTCATTCTTTTTTCTAATAAATGTACACCATTACAATTAAAATGTCACTTTTAACATGTGTGCATTAATAATGACTTTCAAAAACTCAACTTGCGCTGCACAGGCAGACAGCAGACAGACAAGAATCCTCCATCCTACATGTGTGTGTCAATATTTTAGACAGTCAGAAATGAAAATGTATTATACATATCTATTCAGCAACACAATTTTATAATTTTATGGCTACTAGAGGACTTAAAGGGGAACTGTACTTTTTTGGAATTTTGCCTATTGTTCACAATCATTATGAAAGGAATGACAATAGAGGATTTCTTTGTCTTTTTTGCATTCCAAATATTAAATAGATGTGATCAAAAGTGCGCCTACAATGGAGTTTATGGGAGCCGCGCAATTCCGCCCTCAAAGCCCCTAAAAAAACAACCAAGCGTCTTTCTCATGTCGTTCTGGCCATTATCGGGTCCTAAATGGCTGTCAAAGTGTCCCAACTTGTCGGAATACCTACCGTACTCAGACTTCTTCTGTCCAGATGAGATGCATGATTTATAATCTAGAATAAACGTACAGGGAGCAAGGAAGCAGCAGACCATTCGATGATGTACACCTAGAAACACAGAATATAAATAGTTCATCTGCGTTAGCGCTTATAATAACAATATCACTAATACTTAGTTAATATTCAAGTCCCGAAATGTAAATGGAGTATTGTTGCCGGTTTTTGAATGGTTATTTACTGTATTTTATGGGCAGAATAGTGGAGCTCCCATTGACTTTTATTTACGTTTATTTAATATTTATAATGCATTAAAAAAAAATCCTTTCATCTTTCATAATGATTGTGAACGATAGGCAAAATTCCAAAAAAAGTGCAGTTCCCCTTTAAGGGGCTGATTAAAACAAATTTAATTGATGCTTTTCAGTGTCATTCAGTATTTTTTTTTTTAAGACGTTCATTTTTTTCCATATAGAATATAGATTATTACAATATTTTTTATATGAAAAAAAACTTCAAGTATACATTTTTTTGCGTCTTGAGAGTAAATGTAGCTTCTTTCCAATGAACGCATCTTCAGTTCTAAAAAAAAAAAGTTGTTTTTTTGAAGATGCACTGCACGACTGCATCTAAAATGCCCACAAAAAGTGGTAGATATCTCCTGCTTATTTGAAAACATAGCAAAACACCACAGGCATGATAACATGAATGTGCAGTACATGAGTGTCTCTGTGGTGATGCCCTGAATAGTACACACAAAATCCTCATTTAAATAAGGCGTCTGCACCACTTTTTAATTGCACACGCAGTCTTGGTATATCGCACGCAACACGCCCGCTATTAGTACACACTATTTTAGAGATTGCTCACGCTGTTTAGCGTGAGATACTTAGATCTTAGTAAATCAGACCTTATGTATGCATAATTCAAACTCCAGGCACTTCATACAGTCTGGATTTTATACATTTATATTAGTTACACTCATTAAACGATTAATCAAGGCCACATAATATAAATTGAAACTTTATTCTAATCAAATGAATCGATTAATCGTTGCAGCTTTATTGTATACTCCTTCTCCATTGGACAAAATTTACTGTTTAAATATTCTTGAGCAGGTGTTATTTTTACATTATGCCTATACTTTATATGCAGATCCCATTTTTTTCTCTGCGCTAAATGTGTAAACTAACCTGTTGATCTTTGAATGGAGCGTTGGGAATGTAAATTAAAAGGAGTTGAAGGACATTAGTAGTCCAGCGGATGAGACCGCCACTAAAACAAGGGCCCCAAAGAACTTCTCTCCTTCTTTCTCCTTTCCTTGTTTTTTTGTGTGCAAGTGCATTTATTGAGAATTGCCAGCATTGCTCTTTCTACACATCTCCAAAAGGCCAGTTTTGCTCTGTCTCCACGCATTACTGCCATAGTCTGCTGAAGGCTGATCCTGTCAGCCACATCTCTCCTGCAGCCGGGCCACCCAGCCTGGATGTGCCTCCAACATGTCATCCCTCTGTGTGGTCCTCAACAAAGGAGGAATAGTTGGACACAGCGAAGCACAGCAGTGCCAACCAGGAGAGAGATGTTTCAAAATATGACAGTGACATCTCTGGGAAGGGAGACGCCACTAAATATATTCACAAGGAGAGAAAAAAGTACACGTAGGTATGTGGCGTTCTAAGTTAAACTGAAAGTAAAAGCGAGTATATTTAGAAGTGTAACAACGGAAGTCAAACCAAAAAAATCATATCTTTTTTTAATAAATACGCACAAGTACATGTGTAGTGTCCAATTTTGCCTATTACAGTATGAAGGAAATGTGGAGGTACATGAACTGCATTTACTGTACAAAAATGACTAGATAATTTTTTAACTCGCTCTAAATAAGACCACAAAATGATGTTACTAATAGTGATTTCAAATTATATTTTTGATCAGATTGAAATTTGGATTACTCACACCACAAAAACTACAACATTTTTGTGTGTGGCATATTTGTTGACAACATTATAGCGGGTATAGTGTTGTTTTTTGTCCATGTACGGTACTAGGAGCGTTCTTCCTCGCGACAGTCTCAAAAAGATGTTTTGCTTTTAAAATATTATCTGATGCATATCAGAGGTGTGGACTCGAGTCACATGACTTGGACTCGAGTCAGACTCGAGTCATGAATTTGATGACTTTAGACTCGACTTGACAAAATGTAAAAAGACTTGCAACTCGACTTAGACTTTAACATCAATGACTTGTGACTTCACTTGGACTTGAGCCTTTTGAATTGACATGACTTGACATGACTTGCTACTTTCCCCAAAACCCAAAGATGAAAAAGTTATTCGGGAGCGCTCCGTATTTTTCATTGTGTACTTGTCTATCAGCGTTGTGTGTGTCAGCTGGTGTGGTCTCAGTACAACAGCCAATCAAATTAGATCTACTTTGTTTTCATCACACAGCATTCATCCAATCAAATTGCAGGACAACCAACGAAGAAGACATGTCCAAACCACACGCCAGTGAACAAAAAATGATACCTAAAATACTTTTGTTTGGGTATAAAAATTACGAGGTGGTCAACACAAAACGGTTTGCAGTATGCAACACATGCGGTTCGAAAATTACTGATGGAGAGGCAACAACTTCCAACTTCGTCCGGCATTTGAAGTTGCACAAAGAACGGTAAGTTTTGAATGTAAGATAACGTTTATTGGCTAAGTAACGTGACTTTTATTTGCTGTGTAGTTAAATCAGTGAGGCTGTAAACTCACTGCTAACGTTATAACGTTATTGCAAACACGGGAATCTGTTGCAGTTCACTACCTTATTCATACTTTTTGTTCAGTGATTTTTTTTAAGCAGGGTTACGTTAGTCAATATATCACACGTAACGTTAGACGGCGGTCAGCAGCACCGCGTATTTTAGCCACCTAAAAAAAGACAAAAATAGTAAAATAAAGGTCAGTTAAAATGTATACTATATTATGAATATGTGTACCGTTTTAGCTAGCTTTCTGACATACTGTTGGTTGTTTACCTCAGTGGTCCCCAACCACTGGGCCGCGGCCCGGTACTGGTCCGTGGATCGATTGGTATCGGGCCGCACAAGAATTTTTTTTTTTTTTTTCTTTTTTTAATTAAATCAACATAAAAAAACACAAGATACACTTACAAGTAGTGCACCAACCCAAAACAACTCTCTCCCCCCTTTTGTTCTGGGCATTGAACATGAAGACTCTTCCTTCACTGTTCCGAGTGGCCATGAGAGTCTTGGCAGTGCCTGCCTCCAGTGCTCCAGTGGAGCGAGTTTTCAGCCATGGTGGCATCATACTACGCCCCCATCGTGCACAAATGACTGACAGACTCTTGGCTAATTTGGTCTTTTGCAAATGCAATGCAGCATAGGGCCCTGACATATAAAAAGTACAACTTTTTTGTTATGTTCACGTATATGTCATGTTTTTTCAATGTTAACACTTTTGTACAAATAAGTACATTTGCACTTTATTTTTCAATGTGTTTGTTCTGTAAAGGAATGAGTTAATGTTTAAAATGACTGGTTAATAGTGCTATTATAAAGTGCAATGTCAGCACAATTTTCTTTCCTGCAATTTAAAATGCACTTGTTTTAATAAATAAATACAGCGTTTGAAAAGCATACACAATCTGTGTTAATATATTAGTCTGTGGTTAAAAGGACTTGAAAGGACTCGAAACTCAAAATGCAGGACTTAGGACTTGACTTGAGACTTTCCAGTCTTGACTTTGGACTTGACTCGGGGCTTGCCTGTCTTGACTCGCGACTTGACTCGGACTTGACGGCAAAGACTTGAGACTTACTTGTGACTTGCAAAACAATGACTTGGTCCCACCTCTGATGCATATTTTAAAGTAATCACTGCAATATACAGTGCAAACTTTTCACAGCGCTTCACTTTTCCCACTTTTTGTTATGTTACAGCCTTATTCCAAAATGGAATAAATTCATTTTTGTCCTGAAAATACAACAAACAATACCCTATAACAGGGGTCACCAACGCGGTGCCCGCGGGCACCAGGTAGCCCGTAAGGACCAGATGAGTCGCCCGCTGGCTTGTTCTAAAAATAGCTCAAATAGCAGCACTTACCAGTGAGCTGCCTCTATTTTTTAAATGTTATTTATTTACTAGCAAGCTGGTCTCGCTTTGCTCGACATTTTTAATTCTAAGAGAGACAAAACTCAAATAGAATTTGAAAATCCAAGAAAATATTTTAAAAACTTGGTCTTCACTTGTTTAAATAAATTATTTTTTTTTTTTTTACTTTGCTTCTTATAACTTTCAGAAAGACAATTTTAGAGAAAAAATACAACCTTAAAAATGATTTTAGGATTTTTAAACACACTTTTTACCTTTTAAATTCCTTCCTCTTCTTTCCTGACAATTTAAATCAATGTTCAAGTAAATTTATTTTTTTTATTGTAAAGAATAATAAATACATTTTAATTTAATTCTTCATTTTAGCTTCTGTTTTTTCGACGAAGAATATTTGTGAAATATTTCTTCAAACTTTTTATGATTAAAATTCAAAAAAATTATTCTGGCAAATGTAGAAAATCTGTAGAATCAAATTTAAATCTTATTTCAAAGTCTTTTGAATTTCTTTTAAAAATGTTGTTCTGGAAAATCTAGAAGAAATAATGATTTGTCTTTGTTAGAAATATAGCTTGGTCCAATTTGTTGTATATTCTAACAAAGTGCTGATTGGATTTTAACCTATTTAAAACATGTCATCAAAATTCTAAAATTAATCTTAATCAGGAAAAATTACTAATGATGTTCCATAAATTCTTTTTTTAATTAAAAAAAAAAAAAGATTTGAATTAGCTAGTTTTTCTCTTCTTTTTTCGGTTGAATTTTGAATTTTAAAGAGTCGAAATTGAAGGTAAACTATGTTTCAAAATTTAATTTTCATTTTTTTCGTGTTTTCTCCTCTTTATATAAAAATGTTAGTGGCTAGCTAGTTAAAATGGGATATTGTGATTTCACAACACTGTCTTAGAAGTGATCATTTGAAAATGTTCAATTTGAAAAATGCGCACTTTGAGAAAATATAAAAATAAAGTGTTGCATATTGATATTTATCTGTTTCTATATATATTTCTTGTGAGAAATCATTAAGATGATCAGTGTTTCCACAAAGATAAATATCATTAATTATTAATAATAACATAGAGTTAAAGGTAAATTGAGCAAATTGGCTATTTCTGGCAATTTATTTAAGTGTGTATCAAACTGGTAGCCCTTCGCATTAAGCAGTACCCAAGAAGTAGCTTTTGGTTTCAAAAAGGTTGGTGACACCTGCCCTATAATGACAATGTAAAAAGGTTTAAAAAAAAAAAAAAAGTACACATTTAAAAAAAAAAAAAAAAAAAAAAATCACATATCTATAAGTAATCACAGCATTAGCTCATTACTTTGTTGATGCACCTTTGGCAGCAATTACAGCCTCAAGTCTTTTTGAATACGATGCCACAAGCTTGGCACACCTATCTTCGGGCAGTTTTGCCCATTCCTCTTTGCAACACCTCTCAAGCTCCATTAGGTTGGATGAGAAGTACTGGTTTTCATCCAGGATGTCTCTGTACATTGCTGCATTCATCTTTCCATCTATCCTAATTAGTCTTCCAGTTCTCACCACTGAAAAACATCTCCACAGCATGATGCTACCACTCCCATGCTTCACTGTAGGGACAATATTGGCCTGGTGATGAGCGGTGCCTCATGGTTTCCTCCAAACATGATGCCTGACATTCACACCAAAGACTTCAATCTTTGTCTCATCAGACCAGAGAATTTTGGTTCTCATGATCTTTCAGGTGTATTTTGGCAAACTTTTTTTTTTTAAATAAAATGGTTTCCGTCTGGCCACTCTATAATAAAGGCCTGATCGGTGGATTGCTGCAGAGTTGGTTGTCCTTCTAGAAGGTTTTCCATTCGCCACAGACAAATGCTGTAGTTCTGACAGAGTGACCATCGGGTTCTAGTCACCTTCCTGACTAGACTAAGATAAATGCAGCAATGTACAATAATCAAATATTTAGGGGGAAAATGATAAAACAATACAGACAGCTTTAGAGTTAGAATTTCCAGAATAAACCTAAGTTCAGCAAGCATTGAAGGATTAATTATTACTATTAACTTTTTGTGACTATTTTCAACACTAAGCAAAAAAAAGGACCACTATAAAGTGGGGCATCAGGCCTTTTTCATTTGTAGGGCTGTAACGATTACCGGTATTAATGATGAACTGCAGTAAAACCTCCAAAAGTTTGTATTACCACTTGAAATGAAAATTATTTCAAAACCGTGATTGATAACAGCACTTCGGTAAAGTCACTGACCGGTTATAAAGCTAGCGCGCTAACCGCTAGAAATACAAGACACATTGACATCATTTTTTTGTCATTACACACATCATACTAGAGCTTGTTGTTGTATTTTGTTAAGTAATGTACAGAGACATCCTGGATGAAAACCAACCCTTCCATTACAATCTGATGGAGCTTGAGAGATGCTGCAAAGAGGAATGGCCGTTGCTGCCCAAAGATAGGTGTGCCAAGCTTGTGGCATCGTTTTCAAAATGGTTTGAGGCTGTAATTGCTGCCAAAGGTTCATCAACAAAGTATTGAGCAAAGGCTGTGAATACGTATGTATATGTGATTTATTATTTATTGTTAATAAATTTGCAATCAATAAAAAATAAAACTTTTCACATTGTCAGTATGGGGTATTGTGTCCAGAATTTTGAGTAAAAAAATTATTTATTAAATTTTGGAATAAGGCTGTAACATAAAAATATGTGCATTGTATGCAAACTTTATTATTTTGAAGGGAAATTTGGCACTCATTCCTCGCTCATCTTTCTACATAAGAACCCACGCCCCCTTTCAAAAAATCAAACCTATACGTATAGATAGATGGATAGATAGATAGATAGATAGGTATCTATGTCTATATAGATATAGATATACTGTATATATCTACCGGCACCAAAATATTGGTACCGTATATATACATATATATACACATATATATCTTGGGTTGTCCCGATAGAGATACTTTTCGATACTTTTCTAAATAAAGGGGACCACAAAAATGGCATTATAGGCTTTATTTTAACAAGAAATATTTTGGTACATTAAACATATGTTTCTTATTGCAATTTTGTCCTTAAATAAATTAGTGAACATACAAGACAACTTTTCTTTTATTACTAAGTAAGCAAACAAACACTCCTAATTTAGCTGCTGGCGTATGCAGTAACATATTGTGTCATTTTCCAATCTATTATTTTGTCAAAATTATGAGGGACAGGCGGTAGAGAAAACTCCTCTCTGAGCTGCCACCTTACCGTGGTAGAGGAGTTTGCGTGTCCCAATGATCCTAGGAGCTATGTTGTCCGGGGGATTTATGTCTCCCAAGACAAACTGGTCCTAGGTGAGGGATCAGACAAAGAGCAGCTCAAAGACCTCCATGAAGAATAAAAACAAAGGACCCAGATTTCCCTCGCCCGGACGCGGGTCACCGGGGCCCCCCTCTGGAGCCAGGCCCGGAGGTGGGGCACGATGGCGAGCGCCTGGGGCCGGGCCTGTCCCCATGGGGCCCGGCCGGGCACAGCCCGAAGAGGCAACGTGGGTCCCCCCTCCAATGGGCTCACCACCCATAGCAGGGGCCATAGAGGTCGGGTGCAGTGTGAGCTGGGCGGGAGCCGAAGGCAGGGCACTTGGCGGTCCGATCCTCGGCTACAGAAGCTAGCTCTCGGGATGTGGAACGTAACCTCGCTGGGGGGGAAGGAGCCTGAGCTACTGCGCGAGGTCGAGAAGTTCCGGCTAGATATAGTCGGAATCAATTCGACGCACAGCAAGGGCTCTGGAACCAATTCTCTCGAGAGGGGATGGACTCTCTTCCACTCTGGCGTTGCCGGCAGTGAGAGGCGACGGGCTGGGGTGGCAATTCTTGTTGCCCCCCAGCTCAGAGCCTGCACGTCGGAGTTCAACCCGGTGGATGAGAGGGTAGCTTCCCTCCGCCTTCGGGTGGGGGGACGGGTCCTGACTGTGGTTTGCGCTTACGCGCCAAACGGCAGCTCAGAGTACCCACCCTTTTTGGATTCGCTCGAGGGAGTACTTGAGAGTGCTTCCCCTGGTGATTCCCTCGTTCTACTGGGGGACTTCAATGCTCATGTTGGCAACGACAGTGAAACCTGAAGAGGCGTGATTGGGAAGAGTGGCCGCCCAGATCTGAACCCGAGTGGTGTTTTGTTATTGGACTTTTGTGCCCGTCACAGATTGTCCATAATGAACACCATGTTCAAACATAAGGGTGTCCATAAATGCACTTGGCACCAGGACACCCTAAGCCGCAGTTCCATGATCGACTTTGTAGTTGTGTCATCGGATTTGCGGCCTCATGTTTTGGATACTCGGGTGAAGAGAGGGGCGGAGCTTTCTACCGATCACCACCAGGTGGTGAGTTGGCTGCGATGGTGGGGGAGGATGCCGGAGAGACCTGGCAGGCCCAAACGCATTGTGAGGGTTTGCTGGGAACGTCTGGCAGAGTCTCCTGTCAGAGAGAGTTTCAATTCCCACCTCCGGAAGAACTTTGAACATGTCACGAAAGAGGTGCTGGACATTGAGTCCGAGTGGACCATGTTCCGCGCCTCTATTGTCGAGGCAGCTGATTGGAGCTGTGGCCGCAAGGTAGTTGGTGCCTGTCGTGGCGGTAATCCTAGAACCTGTTGGTGGACACCGGCGGTGAGGGATGCCGTCAAGCTGAAGAAAGAGTCCTATCGGGTTCTTTTGGCTCATAGGACTCCGGAGGCAGCAGACAGGTACCGACAGGCCAAGCGGTGTGCGGCTTCAGCGGTTGCGGAGGCAAAAACTCGGACATGGGAGGAGTTCGGGGAAGCCATGGAAAACGACTTCCGGACGGCTTCAAAGCGATTCTGGACCACCATCCGCCGCCTCAGGAAGGGGAAGCAGTGCACTATCAACACCGTGTATGGTGAGGATGGTGTTCTGCTGACCTCGACTGCGGATGTTGTGGATCGGTGGAGAGAATACTTCGAAGACCTCCTCAATCCCACCAACACGTCTTCCTATGAGGAAGCAGTGCCTGGGGAATCTGTGGTGGGCTCTCCTATTTCTGGGACTGAGGTTGCTGAGGTGGTTAAAAAGCTCCTCGGTGGAAAAGGCCCTGGGTGTAGATGAGAACCGCCCGTAGTTCCTTAAGGCTCTGGATGCTGTGGGGCTGTCTTGGTTGACAAGACTCTGCAGCATCGCGTGGACATCGGGGGCGGTACCTCTGGATTGGCAGACCGGGGTGGTGGTTCCTCTCTTTAAGAAGGGGAACCGGAGGGTGTGTTCTAACTATCGTGGGATCACACTCCTCAGCCTTCCCGGTAAGGTCTATTCAGGTGTACTGGAGAGGAGGCTACGCCGGATAGTCGAACCTCGGATTCAGGAGGAACAGTGTGGTTTTCGTCCTGGTCGTGGAACTGTGGACCAGCTCTATACTCTCGGCAGGGTCCTTGAGGGTGCATGGGAGTTTGCCCAACCAGTCTACATGTGCTTTGTGGACTTGGAGAAGGCATTCGACCGTGTCCCTCGGGAAGTCCTGTGGGGAGTGCTCAGAGAGTATGGGGTATCGGACTGTCTGATTTTGGCGGTCCGCTCCCTGTATGATCAGTGTCAGAGCTTGGTCCGCATTGCCGGCAGTAAGTCGAACACGTTTCCAGTGAGGGTTGGACTCCGCCAAGGCTGCCCTTTGTCACCGATTCTGTTCATAACTTTTATGGACAGAATTTCTAGGCGCAGTCAAGGCGTTGAGGGGATCCGGTTTGGTGGCTGCAGGATTAAGTCTCTGCTTTTTGCAGATGATGTGGTCCTGATGGCTTCATCTGGCCAGGATCTTCAGCTCTCACTGGATCGGTTCGCAGCTGAGTGTGAAGCAACTGGGATGAGAATCAGCACCTCCAAGTCCGAGTCCATGGTTCTCGCCCGGAAAAGGGTGGAGTGCCATCTCCGGGTTGCGGAGGAGACCCTGCCCCAAGTGGAGGAGTTCAAGTACCTCGGAGTCTTGTTCACGAGTGAGGGAAGAGTGGATTGTGAGATCGACAGGCGGATCGGTGCGGCATCTTCAGTAATGCGGACGCTGTATCGATCCGTTGTGGTGAAGAAGGAGCTGAGCCGGAAGGCAAAGCTCTCAATTTACCGGTCGATCTACGTTCCCATCCTCACCTATGGTCATGAGCTTTGGGTTATGACCGAAAGGACAAGATCACGGGTACAAGCGAGCCCTGCCACCATCGGTTGGCAGGGCTCTCCCTTAGAGATAGGGTGAGAAGCTCTGTCATCCGGGGGAGCTCAAAGTAAAGCCGCTGCTCCTCCACATCGAGAGGAGCCAGATGAGGTGGTTCGGGCATCTGGTCAGGATGCCACCCGATCGCTTTCCTAGGGAGGTGTTTAGGGCACGTCCGACCGGTAGAAGGCCACGGGGAAGACCCAGGACACGTTGGGAAGACTATGTCTCCCGGCTGGCCTGGGAACGCCTCGGGATCCCCCGGGAGGAGCTGGACAAAGTGGCTGGGGAGAGGGAAGTCTGGGCTTCCCTGCTTAGGCTGCTGCCCCTGCGACCTGATCTCGGATAAGTGGAAGAAGATGGATGGATGGATGGAGGTGGTAGAAAATTAATTATTAATCTACTTGTTCATTTACTGTTAATATTTGCTTACTTTCTCTTTAAACATGTTCTATCTTCACTTCTGTTAAAATGTAATAATCACTTATTATTCTGTTGTTTGGATTCTTTACATTAGTTTTGGATGATACCACAATTTTGGGTATCGATCCGATACCAAGTAGTTACAGGATCATACATTGGTCATAATTTAAGTCCTCATGTGTCTAGGGACGTAATTCCTGAGTTTATAGAATAAAAAAATATATATATATATGAAATAAAAAACGATCATAGTAGATCATAAGTAATATCCACTAGATACGCTCCTGTTCAGTGTTATAACTTCACCCTTATAGTTAGTTTTTAAGCCAAAATGCATCCATTCTCCCTTTTCTGTCTACACACGTGTATGCTTGTAAGTACTCTGTGATTGTGCACTTCCAAACATGCTCTTCTGCTCGTAAAACTAGCAATGTCATGACGTGACGACGCGCCGTCATGCCCGTTAAAAACAAAGAGGGGCAGGGACCGGTACTTTTTAGAGGCGGCATAGTACCGAATATGATTCATTAGTATCGCGGTACTATACTAATACCAGCATTACTGAACAACCCTAGCATATACACAAAATGCACTAAAGTATTCAAAAAGTTGGAAGAATGACAACAATGACCATGCCTCTTTGCATTGTTTGCAGTAATATGCATAAAAAAAGAAACCGCATTACCCGAGATGAACTGCAGTTTTGTATTACTCAGACATCCATCTATTTATTTTCTGTACCACTTTTCCTTTTTATGGTCATAGGGGAGCTGTAGCCTGACTTTGGCTGTAAGGGGCACACCCTTGCCTGGCAAACATAATCACACATTGCTAAGAGCTTTGAGAAGAGAAAAAAGCCACAATTGATCACATTGGAGCTGTCACCGTGGAAACCCCCATACATACTCATCTGTAATGAGGATAATTCCTCCAGACTTAACAGCTGAAAAGTGGAAATGAGTACATCCGTTGATATAGATCTTTCTCCCAGCAGACGCTTGGACTTGTCAGGTGTAACTAATAACATTAATGATGGCGCCGGTCCATTTAGGTGGCCCAGAAAACCAACCACAAGTGGGCCAGCCTGCACAATGGAGAGCCTCGGCACCGGACAAGGCCTCCAGGAAATGCAGAATACTGCTGTGTTGGACAAGACAAACTGCTGTGAGAAACAACAAAAAAAGCTCCAAATCAAATGGAATGCTTCTTCCAAAAAAATCACCAGACTCAAAAAGCAAAAACAGATTAAAGGTAGGAAAAACTATCATCTGATGTGGGAATTTGGATGAATGAAAAAACATTCCGTATCAAACATTTTTGGATCACTTGTGTGTAGTCTTTGTCAGTTCCAAGCACGTCCAGCCTCACTACACATGCAAGTTTGACGTAAATCCAGCACTTTCAAAGAAAGCCCTGGTTTGATCACGTTAGGCCTTTGAAGAATGATCACCTTATAACTCAATCCAAGCCACAGGGAGTTATTATGTCAGCTTCCTGAGGAGAATATTTGCCAGGTCTTTCACCTTAGATACTCTGTACATCATTCATTCTTTAACGCTGATCAGGGTGAGCTGGAGCCTATCCCCGCCGACCTTGGGCCAGAGGCGCCATGCACCAGGAACTGGTCACCAGTCAATTACAGAGCACATTGTCGACATCTAACCACTCACACTCAAATTCACACCTGTGGACAATTTACTGTAGTAGTCCCTCCAGAATTTCGCGATGTCAGCAATTTACGCATATTTAACCAATCCTCGCAAATGATGTGTGGTCTCGCAACTTCCTTGCACATTCTGGCCAATCAGTGTCCTTTCCGCCAATCAAACTTGTCTCTGAGCGGCGCTCAAACACACATGTTAACTGTCTCATCAAAACGTATGTTTGCTTGTTGTGTAGACAAAGCAGTAACAGACACGTGTAACAATATATGAACCTTTTATGTATTAGGGCTGTCAAACGATTAAAATATTTGATTGTGATTAATCGCATTGTTCATAGTTAACTCAAAATTAATGACAATGATCGCAGATCGATATGATTTTTCATCATTAGTAAGTGTACCTTAGACAGATTTTTAAAATATGATTTTTAAAAATATGACTGGACATTTTAATAAATTATTTAATAAATTGTTTATTAAACATTATGCTTTTTTTAAAAGCTCATCACAAAATGGACAAAAACATGCTTTTGATGACAATATAATAATTTACCTGCAGTGCGTTGGTGTATCCCCGAAATAATTTCAATTCCTGCTGTAAGAGTACTTGCATTCAGAGGACAGGAGCTACACTTCCGGGTTTAGATACCAGTTTTGTGGATTGTTACGTTCATGGTTTGATTGTCAAAGATGTTTAGTGATGTAATCTTTGATATTTGTACCTGAATAATGCTTCTGATTATCTGTACATTACATTTTGTGCAAGTTAATGATATGTATGTCCCTGCACGACAGTCTTAAAGGGGAACATTATCACCAGACCTATGTAAGTGTCAATATATATCTTGATGTTGCAGAAAAAAGACCATATATTTTTTTAACCGATTTCCGAACTCTAAATGGGTGAATTTTGGCGAATTAAACGCCTTTCTATTATTCGCTCTCGGATGTGACGTCACGCTGTGACGTCACATCGGGAAGCAATCCGCCATTTTCTCAAACACATTACAAACACCGAGTCAAATCAGCTCTGTTATTTTCCGTTTTTTCGACTGTTTTCCGTACCTTGGAGACATCATGCCTCGTCGGTGTGTTGTCGGAGGGTGTAACAACATGAACAGGGACGGATTCAAGTTGCACCAGTGGCCCAAAGATGCGAAAGTGGCAAGAAATTGGACGAAAGTTGTTCAAAATACGAGGGTGTGGGGAAAGCCGACGAAATGGTCAGTCGTTTGTTCCGCACACTTTACCGTCCAGATTGAGCCAGTACTTGCAATTAATTAATCACCCAAAAGCAATCACCCACTGATTTAATAATGGTGCCAGTGAAGCCAGAAAAACAGATAGTTAGTTTCAGTGATGAAGGGATGCTATTTTTTCCAGTGAAGATTGATTGCACATGGAAAAATGACAGCAAATTGTTAAAATCTTTTTAATCGGTCACTTCAGCTGTAACTGTAGGCTAGTATGTATCTTACTGTACAAAAACAGCACATTTAAAATGGACGGGTGTATATAACGATGGTTAAAATCAGGCACTTTGAAGCTTTTTTTAGGGATATTGCGTGATAGGTCAAATTTTGAAATAAACTTCGAAAAATAAAATAAGCCACTGGGAACTGATTTTTAATGATTTTAACCCTTCTGAAATTGTGATAATGTTCCCCTTTAAACTTACCTATTTATTGATATAGTGTAATATTCTGCTTGCTAAATATTCTGCAATTGAGGGCTATCAATCATCCATCCATCCATTTTCTACCGCTTATTCCCTTCGGGGTCGCGGGGGGCGCTGGAGCCTATCTCAGCTACAATCGGGCGGAAGGCGGACAAGTCGCCACCTCATCGCAGGGCCAACACAGACAGACAGACAACATTCACACTCACATTCACACACTAGGGCCAATTTAGTGTTGCCAATCAACCTATCCCCAGGTGCATGTCTTTGGAGGTGGGAGGAAGCCGGAGTACCCGGAGGGAACCCACGCAGTCACGGAAAGAACATGCAAACTCCACACAGAAAGATCCCGAGCCTGGGATTGAACCCCAGACTACTCAGCACCTTCGTATTGTGAGGCAGACGCACTAACCCCTCTCCCACTGTGCAGACCATCAACCAGAACATGTTATAAAAGAATATACACAATATTTCAGCATGCCACAAAAATTCCCCTGCCTACAGTCCTCAACTGATGTAGCATTTACTGTACATACAGTAGGTATATCACAGAATACATTAATGACGCATAGTGCTTTAATTTTGAAGGCGGAAGTGTGTGATTGGTTTGAGAAGAGGTGTGTTGACATGTTTTGATGACATACAGATAAAAAAAGTGCATCTTGTAGCGGTTGATTTAAGGACATAATTCACCACACCTGTTATTTGAGTTTGTCATCATCATCATTCACTGTACTGTTCTATTGTGCATATGACAATGTTGTTCTTTGTGTGCAGTTAAGAGCGAGTAATTCGGCGCGGCCCCTTTAAGTGGCCGTAGATTCTCACAAAGGTGGGGGTTTGTTGTTCCCGCGATATTTGAGTTTTTGTGATGTAAGCATTCATTCTTGCTTGTGCTTGGAAGAATAAACGACGCACACATTTTTGTGTGTCAACTATACTTCAAGTTGTTTTGCTTTCACGCTACGAGCACAACACTGGTGACCCCGACGCTTCACTGAACGGATTCGGTGAATATTATCAACCATGACGGCGAATGCGGTTTCTCTAAAGCTGCCCGAGTTCTGGGAAACTTCCGCGACCACATGGTTTGCCCAGGCCGAGGCACAGTTCGCCCTGCGTGGTATCACCGAGGACGACACTAAGTTTTATTATGTCGTGTCCTCCCTTGGGAGCGCGACGGCGGACAAAGTGGTCAGCATCCTCACGCACCCACCGGAGAGGAACAAGTACCTCACGTTGAAGGCTCACCTCTTACAGACATTTCAACTTTCTGACGCGGAGCGAGCTAGCCGCCTTTTTTCGTTGCAGGGGCTTGGCGATTACAAGCCCTCTGAACTAATGGACAAAATTCTGGGTCTCTTAGGTGAGCACAGACCAGGATTCCTCTTCGTGCAGTTTTTCCTGAGACTCCTGCCTTCTCAGGTGCGGGCTGCTTTAGCCAACACCGCCATTTTGGACTGCCGCGAACTAGCTGCTGAAGCTGATAAGTTCTTTTTAGCTTCCCAACCTACCTATGTGGCTGCTTTCCTTCCGGCTGAGACAGAAAGACCCATGGCTGATTCTTCCACTCTCGCTGCTGCTGCTGCGCCCCCCCAGGCGGCAACCGGATTCTGGACTATATTTTTTCCACGCAAAGTTTGGGACCAAAGCTAGGCGGTGCCGTCCCCCGCGCAGTTTTCGTGGACCGCCCCCGGGAAACGCCGGGGCCGGCTTTCAGCAGTGGCCATGAGCGTCGGCAGTGCGGGCAGGCTGCTCTTCATCCAGGACTCCCTCTCTGGGCGACGGTTCCTGTGTGACACCGGCGCGCAGAGGAGCGTCCTGCCAGCATCAAGGTTGGACATGCTGTCTGAGTTGCATGGCTCCCCCCATGGAAGCGGCCAATGGCAGCCCTATCCGTACTTACGGAATACGGTACGTGGAATTGTGTTTTCGTGGACAGCGTTTCAGTTGGGACTTTGTGACTGCTAAAGTGACGGTGCCGCTCATCGGTGCAGATTTTCTCTGTGCTTTCGGCCTGCTTGTGGATGTTAAAAACAGGCGTTTGGTGGATGCGATTACGTTCTGCTCGTACAAGTGCAGTCTCAGCGCGACGGACTCCATCAGGCTTTCCAGCATGCTACCCATCGCAGACGTTTTTCTGCGCCTCCTCGCCGAGTTCCCCACCCTGGCGCAGCCCACGTTCTCATCATCTACCGCCAAGCATGGTGTGGAACACCACATTGCCACCGCGGGCCCCCCTGTGCACGCACGAGCCCGGCGCCTGGACCCTGCTAAGCTCTCCATCGCTAGAGCTGAATTCGAGACCATGGAACGCCTCGGGATCATTCGCCGCTCAGACAGCCCGTGGTCGTCGCCCCTCCACATGGTGGAGAAGCCCGGGGGTGGTTGGCGGCCATGCGGTGATTACCGCAGACTCAACGAGGCGACTAACCTGGACCGTTATCCGGTCCCCCACATACAAGATTTTTCCGCCAACCTCGCTGGAAAAACTGTGTTTTCTAAGGTAGATCTCGTCCGGGGCTATCATCAGGTGCCGGTCCACCCCTCTGATATCCCGAAGACAGCGGTCATCACCCCATTTGGAATGTTTGAATTTTTACGTATGCCTTTTGGCCTTAAGAGTGCCGCACAGACTTTCCAGCGGTTAATGGACTCTGTTTTACGTGACTTGCCGTTTCTATTTGTTTATTTGGATGATATCCTGGTCGCAAGCACCTCTCAGGCCGAGCATGTGACCCACCTCAGGTCCCTTTTTCAGCGCCTTAGCCAACACGGGCTCATTGTTAACCCAGCTAAGTGCCAGTTCGGGTTGACTGTAATCGACTTCCTCGGACATCGTGTCACTGAGTGCGGGGCAGTTCCCCTCCCAGCGAAGGTTGCTGCCATCGCAAACTTCCCCCGCCCACTCACGGTTAAGGCTCTTCAGGAGTTCCTTGGCATGGTAAATTTTTACCATCGTTTCATTCCCCGAGCAGCTGACCTCATGCGACCACTGTATGATGCTCTTAAAGGAGCTGCTCCCAAGCACATGGTGGACTGGTCTGACGCGCGGCACACTGCTTTTTTGGGGGTCAAGTCTGCTCTCGCTAACGCTACCCTGCTGGCACACCCATTACCTGATGCTCCTATTGCAATCACCACGGACGCGTCAGACTATGCTGTGGGTGCAGTGCATGAGCAGTGGGCGGGTGGCACTTGGCAGCCTTTGGCTTTCTTTAGCAGGCAGTTGCGTCCCTGCGAGCGGAAATATAGCACATTTGACCGTGAGCTCCTTGGCCTCTATCTGGCCATACGCCATTTCCGTTCTTTGCTTGAAGGCCGGCCTTTCACAGCTTTTGTGGACCACAAACCCCTCACTTTCGCGATGGCCAAGACGGCTGAACCGTGGTCAGCTCGGCAACAGAGGCACCTCTCCTACGTCTCAGAGTTCACGACGGACATCCAGCACCTTGCTGGTAAGAGCAATGTCGTTGCTGACTGCCTTTCCCGAGTCGTCGCAAGCGCTGTCCATGTGGGACTCGATTTTGCACAAATGGCAGTTGACCAGGCCGACGACCCGGACATCCAAGCTCTGAAGGCTGCAGCCCCAGGGCTTCGGTTGTCTGAGGTCCCATTTGAGGACACCGGGGTTACACTCCTTTGTGACGTCGCTACCGGTCGGCCACGGCCCCTTGTGTCCGCCATTTGGAGGCGGCGCGTGTTCGACTCCATCCACGGCCTTTCCCACCCTGGGAGGAAACATTCCCAGCGGCTGGTTGCTGCAAAATTTGTCTGGCGTGGACTGAAAAAAGACGTTAGGGATTGGGCTGAAAAGATCACGGTGGACTGGCTGAAAGCGGCCCACTTGGATCTTAGTCAGCCGGTTACCACGGCCGTATCCCCGCGCCGGGGTCGTTCGCCCGCTCTACCTAGGCCCCATGATAATGTTATGCATCCTTCTACGCAGGCCCCCGGGACCTTGGACAGTGCAGGTGCCCTTCCGGTCCCCCCTGCTGACTCCCCGGCGTTGGTACCGGTCCGGCGCACCCGGTCTGGTCGGACCGTTCGTGCCCCTGTCCATTGACAGTTTGTTTTCTTTGTGGTGGCGAATTCTGGGGGGACGTGTGTAGCGGTTGATTTAAGGACATAATTCACCACACCTGTTATTTGAGTTTGTTATCATCATCATTCACTGTACTGTTCTATTGTGCATATGACAATGTTGTTCTTTGTGTGCAGTTAAGAGCGAGTCAGTTAAGTGGCCGTCAGTAGATTCTCACAAAGGTGGGGGTTTGTTGTTCCCGCGATATTTGAGTTTTTGTGATGTAAGCATTCATTCTTGCTTGTGCTTGGAAGAATAAACGACGCACACATTTTTGTGTGTCAACTATACTTCAAGTTGTCTTGCTTTCACGCTACGAGCACAACAATCTCGACTTTGTGACGGTGCACTCTTATCACGCCGTCACTTGAGGACCGGCAAGTCCCTCTCTCTCTCTGGCCAGGAGAGCGAGGACGCACCCGCAACATTTGGTATCAGAAGTAGGATGGCCAGTCGTCAGCGGTGCACACAACCCCCAAGAAGCGTGCAGGGCTGCGCTCACAGAAATAGGAGCCCATGACAGCAGGGGAAGGTGCCGACGTCCAAGATTGGACAACAGATGAGGAAGACATGGGTAGTGCTGCAGTACAGAACTTTGTTACTGCAACGGCAGGAGAGAGCTCAAGAGTGGCAAGCTACCCCACCCAATCCACAAGGTCATCAAACCACACCAGAATCCACAGGAACAACCACCAGCGCTCGCCTGAACCTACCCACACCAGCTCCGAGGCTATGCCCCAGTTCTCCACTGGAGGTCGCCAGAACTCAGGCATGAGGCGCTGTACATACAGTGAGTGAAAAATTCCTCAGTGTCAAATGGGGGAGGACATTGAGAACTATCTGCTGCGCTTTGAGCGCATGGCAAAGACATGGGGTGTGTCATCGAGTTTCTCTGCTCACGGGGAAGGCATTAGAAGCCTAAACTTCCATGAATGAGGAGAATACCTACTCCTACCCAGACCTGAAGGAGGCGGTCATGATGAAGTTCGACATCTCGCCGGAAACCTACCAACAGAATTTTTGCACTGCTACAGTACCATTGGGGGATAACTCAGCGGAAACCTATCCCCGCCTGCGAGGTCTCTATCGGCGCTGGGTTCGACCTGAGCAGATCGTCTTGGAGCAACTTTTCAGCGTGCTTCCTGGAGACATCCGCAAGTGGGTGAAGGAACACAAGCCCACCAACGGTCTAGCGGCTGTTAAGCTAGCCCTGCAATACCTCAACGCCAGGAGAGGAGGCCGAGCAACCATGATATACAGTCGTCAGACCTCATCACAGTGGTGCCAGGAACGTGTCAACCCCTAATTTTACACCTGGCACATGCCGTACTTTGGGCAGGACATTTAGGCCGCAACAAAACATACTTACCAGTGAGCTCTAGGTTTTATTGGCCGTCTATGTATGCAGATGTACAGACTTTTTGCAAGACATGTCCCACATGCCAAAAGACTTGTAATATTCACAAAGCAGATGGGGCTTGTTTACAGCCACTACCCATAATAACAACCCCATTTTGGCATATGGCCATGGACATTGTGGGTCCATTAGTTAAGAGCAGTAGGGGGCATCAGTACATCTTAGTAATTAGTGACTATACAACAAGATTCCCAGAGGGATTTCCCCTCTGTACTGTTACTCCTCCAGCTGTGCTGCGATGCCTGGTTCAGTTGTTCTCCAGAGTGGGGATGAGATCCTCACGGACCAGGGGACCAACTTCACCTCCAGACTGATGCAGCTCTTTCATCGTCAGCTGGAAATAAAACCCATCAGGACCACACCGTGCCACCCCCAAACAGATGGTCTGGTGGAGCGATTCAATCAAACCCTGAAGGGGATGCTGCAAAAGTTTGTGGCAGCCACCAGGCAAGACTGGGACCAGTGGCTACCCTTCCTGCTGTTCGCGTACCAGGAGGTACTTTAAGCATCCCCATTTGAACTGCTGTATGGCTGTCCAGGGTGCAGTGTGGTGCAGTATGTGCTGGAAAGGAGGGAACAACTGGCCCAGTTTCGGGAAGAGGCAAAGGTCAACTTATGAGAGGCCCAGCGGACTCAACACGCCAGGCATCGAGACTTCAAGCCTTGGTAGAAGGTGTTGCTGCTCCTGCCATCTTGTAACAGCAAGCTGTTAGCCAAGTGGCAGGGCCCCTACACCGTGCTCAGAAAGACGGGCCCTGTGACCTACGAGATCCATCACCCTGACGAGAGAAAATCAAGGCAGACTTACCACGTCAAGCTGCTGAAGGAGTGGAAGGAGGCCCCGATGCAGAATCCAGTGGCATCTCTGATGGTGAAAGAGGTGGACAGCAAATGAGAGGAGGAAACAGACTTAGCTGAGAGCACAAGTGTTCCAGAAAGTGGCAAAGCGGTTTGCTGCCAACCCAGGGTGGACAGCGCTGGTCGAGCACATCAGGAAAGACAGCCTACAGAGGTCCTACAGAGTTCCCCAACATCTTGTGTCACCACTGCGCAAGAAAGTGGAGGAGATGCAGTGCTTGGGGTTGATCGAGCCATCGCAGTCTGAGTGGTGCAGTCCGGTGGTCATCGTGGTGGAGAAAGATGGTACGCTGCACATCTGCCTGGACTTTCGCAAACTCAATGCCATCTCTGAGTTCGACGCATAGCCAATGCCCCGGATTGATCACCTGCTGGAGAGGATTGGCCAAGCATGGTTCATCACCACCCTGGACCTCTGTAAGGACTACTGGCAAATGCCTTTGGAAGAAGCCATCCGCCCTTACACCGCCTTCCAGACACCTGCTTGTCTCCATCAATTTACTGTGATTCCTTTTGGACTGCACGGCGCTCCAGCCACCTTCCAGAGGCGGATAGACCATGTGCTCCGAGGGTGTGAAGACTGCAGCGCTGCCTACCTGGACGATGTAGTGATCTACAGTAACACCTGGGAAGATCATCAGAGCCACCTAGAGCAGGTTCTGGGTCAGATCCAGCAGGCAGGACTAACCCTGAATCCTACCAAGTGTCAATGGGCCAAGGAGGAGGCAAAGTACCTTGGCTATCATTTGGGATGTGGAGAAGTGTGACCACAAGTGGACAAGGTGGAGGATGTCCGCAGCTGTCCGCAGCCTTGGACAAAGAAGGAGGTGAGGTCCTTCTTAGGCCTGGTGTGCTTGTACAGGAGGTTCATCCCGCAGTTTGCCACCATCGCTGCTCACCCACTCACAGCTTTACGGCAAAGGACCAGAGGAATCCTGTCGTCTGGAGTGAAGCCTAGGAAACCGCCTTCAGGACATTAAAGAACTGCCTATGTTCATCACCTGTGCTGAGAACGCTGGACTTCAAGCAGCGGTTCCTCGTCCAGACTGACGCGTCTGCTGTTGGACTGGGGGACAGCAGGAGTCCTAGCGCAAGGGTATCCTGGGGAGGAACAACCGATCTTGTATCTGAGTCGGAAGATGCTGCCACGTGAGACCAGGTATTCCACGGTAGAGAAGGAGGGCCTCGCCATCAAGTGGGCCCTGGAAAGCTTGAGGTATTACCTGTTGGGAAGAGAGTTCGACCTTGAGAGGGCCCACCTTGACCTGGATTAACTCAATGAAGGACCACAACAGCCGCCTCACCCGTTGGTACCTATCACTACAGCCGTACCAGTTCCATATTCGACATAGAGCAGGGAGGATAAACGCTGTCGCAGACTACCTTTCCAAGTTGCCGCACATCGTCAACCTCGGGGAGGAAGGGAATAATGTGACGGTGCGCTCTTATCACGCCGTCACTTGAGGACCGGCACGTCCCTCTCTCTCTCTGGCCAGGAGAGCGAGGACGCACCTGCACGCTGACAGCAGGAGAAAGCGCGCTGTCATAAAGACAACGTCAGTGTTGTGACTTGGAGAAGATAAGGTTTTGAGTGGCGTGTAGTCAGATGTACACCACAACGCGAGACCCAAGCACGCACACAAGAGACACTCACCAGGCAATAGGCTGTGATCATGGCGTCACGTGGAGTCTGCACATTCAGATGATGCCATATAAGTGCGCCTTGGCGCGCTTTGTGGAGGTCACATGACCAGTGTACCAGACTAAGTAGTCTTAAGGTGGACTTATTCATTCATGGCGTTGCTAAATATTAAGTTTCATTTGATGATGTAATGGATCTATAGACATATACTGGATCATGTTTAGCATGAAATATATATAATATTATCTAGATATGTACATTAAGGGTACAAGTTTGTTTTTTCATCCTTTTCCCCTGTCAGTGGTATGCCCGAGGAGACTATTTAAGGGAAACTGTTCACTGTTCAGTCGGGGTGGGAGTAGGTAAGCAGGTTGGCTGTGGCGAGTTAGAGAATAGTGAAAACAGTGATTGGGGATTGTAGAGCGGCAGATGATTTTTTAAATTTCTGCATTTTGTAAATACTTTTTTTTTTGTATTAACTTTTCATTTTCACCAATTTTTGCACTTTGTTTATTTTTACACTCTGCACTGGTGACCTTGAGTTGGTCCACTAAACATCTGTGACTGAGCCGTCATTGGTTGCATGGTTATATAGTTTTTCTCCTGGCCAGAGAGAGAGAGGGACGTGCCGGTCCTCAAGTGACGGCGTGATAAGAGCGAACCGTCACCGACTTCCTAACCCTTTTCTACTAAGCGTTTATCCCGTCTAACTAAACCAGTTGCAGTAACAAAGAGATAGCATTTTATGTTATTAATGCAGTAAACTGTAATCTAAACATGGAAGTAAAGCTCTACCTCTCTAAATGCAAGCGCTCCAGCAGGTAGTCTCTCCAGTGATGTCGGCTCACGGCGATCGTGAAAAAAGAAATGGTTTTGACTTGTCAAGAGAATGACTTGTCATGGCTTTGGACCTGGGCTTTCCATAATGTACCCTTTTCTTCGTCCATTTCTGCTCACTATTTTTGTCCTGCTTGTAGTTCAACAGTAACTGAACGCAGCTAAATTTTCTCACGCTACAGAATGGGCCGAGGGTCAGAAAAAGGCTGCGTGCACGTTAATTGTGTGTCGAAAAAATGTACTCCATTAAAGGACATTATAGTTAACGCGTTAATATCGTGTTAGCTTTGACACCCCTAGTATTCATAGATTAATTTATAAAGGGTAAGGCAACACATAACAAACACACAACATACAATTTACCTGACAAGAGATGTTGAAGTGTGATGATCATCTCTCTTTTACGAACAAAAGATATTGTTATAGATCGTTCACAATAGTTGACAAATGCGGAGGGTAAATGCGTTGGGCATAAATTAATTGTTGTGTCTTTTCAAGTGTAAAACAAACACTGAGAATGTCTGCAACTTGTTGATGGCACAGCAGACAGTAAGAAGCCTTGGCGGTCTTACTTTCTATACTAAAATGAATTATTACAATTATTAGTTATAATCAATTAAAACAGTACAGTAATTTGACAATGAGCTCTGAGTATGTGCTTTTACCGCCATCTGGTGCCTACTTTAAAACGACTGTGTGTTTAAGTATGTGTGGTATAAAACAAGCAAAACATCAATACAGTGATTGTTAGAAGGAACATCTCAAACATTAAAAAACAAGTTCATAAAATCACAAGTGGAAAATTAAGCAAGTCTCAAAAACAAAACCTCAACTTTCTGAAAAAGCTGCCACTTTGGGTGACGACAGTCACAATAAAGGACTGCGCAATTCTGGAGGGACTGATTTAGTCTCCAGTCACGCTAATGTGCATGTTTTTGTACCGGAGTACCCACTACAATCAACTTTTGGACATCCATATACAGCTGTCCATTGACTTTATAAAAAGTCTTTATCAAAGAACATACCTAATTTAATGACTCGAGTAAATACAGCAAGTGGGAATTTATTAAGAAGGTAACGCACTGTTCTGAGTGAGGCACGTTAATGGGCTTTAATTACTTGCTTTGAAGAAACAACTCCCAGGATGTTTTATGACCAGTGTGTGTGGTAGAAGAGATGAAGAAAAATAAAGGACGACCACATTAAAAAGAATATGACTTAAGCTCCCAGATGAATCATTATACGTTTACTTTCTATCTGCAGCATGCATCTCACACACACACACACACACACACACACACACACACACACACACACACACACACACACACACACACACACACACACACACACACACACACACACACACACACACACACACACAAAGAAGACGAAAAAGACAGTGGCCCAACCAGAACTCTAAAAAGACCATCAGCTGTTCTGATAAAACAACCACAGCCTTGTTCGTCACCCTTACCTTCTTTAGTGGTGGTACCATTATTACACAAGAAGTATTTTCTTGTTTTTGTACAATCTATTTTGGTCATAACCCATATTCTATTGGTGTTATGGTTTCAGAGGCTCTCTCACTGAAAAAGAATAAGGCTGCTTGGTGGAATAAAAGTCAGTGAGCTAGTGAAGTGGATGTGAAAACAGGATGTAAAACATGCCTAAAAGTCATTAACATTTCCCATAAGCATTACTATAAAGGCATTGATATTTTAGCCGTACTGTAAGTGATAGCACCTGCTTGAAGAAGCATACATGATGCTTTGCATTAGTCGGTACCGTGGCAGCACCTGTAGGGATGTACTGTATATACACTAGTCAGGCAGGACCATCTGCAGCCTGTAAATGTTATGTTAGCTAGACTGTATAACATTCTTCATTGGTCACAGGCTCACAGACCTCTTTTAGATGTTCTTTATGATGCCTTATGCAAGTTATGCTTGTGGACAAAAAAGCGAGAGCAAGGCAAAAGCACTTTGTTAATAAAAAATAATGCACTGTTTTACTTTAAATTGTTGTTTGAGCCCTGGTCAATCACAGGAGACACATAAACAAAACTGCTATTCACATTTATATTTACGTTCACTGAGCAAAACCAAAGTCCGCCAAGTGAAACATTATATTATATCCATACCATCTAACACATTCTACAGCCGTACCTCAACTTCAGAGTGTTTTCAAAAAGGAGCTGTCTCTCAGCTACAGTAGGAAGGGGATTCTTATGACCCCATTCGTAACAGTTTACCTGACAGTTGAAACGTGACAAATTTGGGAGACACTTTATCCACTTTGGACCTGTGGACCAGCTCTATACTCTCGGCAGGGTCCTTGAGGGTGCAAGGGAGTTTGCCCAACCAGTCTACATGTGCTTTGTGGACTTGGAGAAGGCATTCGACCGTGTACTCCGGGAAGTCCTGTGGGGAGTGCTCAGAGAGTATGGGGTATCGGACTGTCTGATTGTGGCGGTGCGCTCCCTGTATGATCAGTGTCAGAGCTTGGTCCGCATTGCCGGCAGTAAGTCAGACACGTTTCCAGTGAGGGTTGGACTCCGCCAAGGCTGCCCTTTGTCACCGATTCTGTTCATAACTTTTATGGACAGAATTTCTAGGCGCAGTCAAGGCGTTGAGGGGATCTGGTTTGGTGGCAGCAGGATGAGGTCTCTGTTTTTTGCAGATGATGTGGTCCTGATGGCTTTATCTGGCCAGGATCTTCAGCTCTCATTGGATCGGTTCGCAGCTGAGTGTGAAGCGACTGGGATGAGAATCAGCACCTCCAAGTCCGAGTCCATGGTTCTCGCCCGGAAAAGGGTGGAGTGCCATCTCCGGGTTGCGGAGGAGACCCTGCCCCAAGTGAAGGAGTTCAAGTACCTCGCAGTCTTGTTCACGAGTGAGGGAAGAGTGGATCATGAGATCGACAGGCGGATCGGTGCGGCGTCTTCAGTAATGCGGAAGCTGTATCGATCCGTTGTGGTGAAGAAGGAGCTGAGCCGTAAAGCAAAGCTCTCAATTTACCGGTCAATCTACGTTCCCATCCTCACCTATGGTCATGAGCTTTGGGTTATGACCGAAAGGACAAGATCACGGGTACAACCGGCCGAAATGAGTTTCCTCCACCGGGCGGAGATAGAGTGAGAAGCTCTGCCATCCGAGAGGAGCTCAAAGTAAAGCCGCTGCTCCTCCACATCGAGAGGAGCCAGATGAGGTGGTTCGGCATCTGGTCAGGATGCCACCCGAACGCCTCCCTAGGGAGGTGTTTAGGGCACGTCCGACCGGTAGGAGGCCACGGGGAAGACCTGGCCTGGGAACGCCTCGGGATACCCAGGGAAGAGCTGGACGAAGTGGCTGGGGAGAGGGAAGTCTGGGCTTCCCTGCTTAGGCTGCTGCCCCCGCGACCCGACCTCGGATAAGCGGAAGAAGATGGATGGATAGATGGACTATCCACTTTAGCCGCCAGATGGCAATAGAGTGTTGAATATCTTAAAATGTGTTTTGTGGCAATTCCAACTTTGACCACAGCGTCAGTTTATATGTAGGGTGATGCTTTCCATCATTTTCAGCATACTGCATTGCAAAATGATTAACCCCCCCACCCCCTCTTCCTCTCAAACAAGATCCAGCCAGGAATGGGGCCATATGAATTTCTTCCCTACTGCAATTGCGATGCTTTGAGTTGCAAGCAATCTCGCCATGAGTTGGTGTAGCAAATGTCGCAGTGAACCCCGTAAGATCCAAAACATCTGGTCTTACTCACTAAAATTAGCTTATTGCTAGAGATTGACATAACTCTGTTTTGCAACCGTGGGTAGGAAGAAAGTGAATGAAGGACAGTGCTGAGAAGAAGAAGATGATGTTATTCATTTAAATTAATGATAGAAATTATCCAAAAAGTGACAGAGCGTGTCGCGAAGCAATTCGAGTTCTCTGCTAGTCTGCACCACACTGAAGCAGAATGAGTCTAACAGCAACCAAGAATGTCAAATTAATATACAAACGGCGGACATTTATCCATGGAAATATGGAGAAGCTGCTGATGGTGTATTTGACAGAGAAGCAGATGGAAGGAGCTATGTTTAAATTATGTACATTATGGTTACATTACTTCATAAAACCACTTTAGTTGTTTTTAGTATGTTCTATTGTATTATTTTTATACAATATTTAACATCTAAAAGTTTATTATTTTACATTACATGTTAAAAATGGTGCTGTTTTATTTTGGGGGCTGTGGGGGCATCAAATACATTGATTTCATTTCATTTTAATGGTAGAAGTTGATTTGAGGTACAAGTCTTTTGAGTTAAGAGCTCCATCACATAATCAATTAAGCTTGTAAATTGAGGTACTGCTTTGAGGCGTTAGCATATTTCAGTTATTGTGCAGAAATATGGTGAAATACTTACAAAGGTACACTTCATTCACAAGCCGTGTCACAAAAAGGTCAGTTAGAATAATACAAAGCGTTGGCTATTGAGGACATTCAAACCCTTTATTTCTTGAATCCAAATGAATAAAACTCAATGATTTTGTGCATTTGCAAACAGCTAAAATTGTGCACAAAGCAAACTATAACCTGCTATTCAAGAACGTACAACAATTGTGCTCAAAACAAAAGATGAGAAATATAACCTTAGAAAAATTTAACTTTAAACATTTGTATGCATGTACAAAACTTAAAACCTTTAGTATATCGGTATTTAGAATTCAATTATAGAACAGATTAAGAAAATAAGTCAAACAATGTACTAATATGATGCAGTTTAAGAAACTGTTCAAACTACAAGTGTTTACAAAGTACAAGGATGAGGAATCCTGATAAACATCTTGAAACATAAATTACTTAACTATTTGAGAACTTTGTTCATTCATACATTTAATAATTATTTACTTACTCATTTTCCTATGTATTTATTTATGTACTTATTTATTCTTTATTACAGATTGAGTACAAACAAATGTGTTAGAAATTGCTACAAAACGAAAAGGTGTAGGATTAAATGAGCTCTGCTTCATCCTGCTCCTTTTCGGACATGTTGTAATGAGAAACTGTTAATATGTAATGTGTCATATTGTAAAGACTATAAAAATGGGACCCATTGCCTCCTTGCTTGGAACTCAGCATCAAGGGTTGGAATTTGGGGTTAAATCACCAAAAATGATTGCTGCTCACTGCTTCCCTCACCTCCCAGAGGGCGGAACAAGGGCATGGGCCAAATGCAGAGGTTAATTTCACCACACCTAGTGTGTGCGTGACTATCAGCGGTACTTTAACTTTAACTTTAATTGTATGCATTAATAAAATAGACTATAACCATAACCACCATAACTGTAATTGAAAAAGCAGTGGAGAATATCAGAACATGTTTAGTTGTAATTTCAAAGTGTAATTAGGTGAACATTTATTTTATTCCATTATGTCAAAGGCAAAATGAACTGATGTTTATTTCCTACTGTGAGCGGATAAAACATTCTTGGATGAGCAGAACACTCTAGAAGCTCTAGAAAGTACGTTTTCAGAGAGTAGCGAAGATCGAAACTGTATTATATTCTCCCTCACTATTTGCTCACTGTCTATCTGTGTTGGGCCCTGCGATGAGGTGGAGACTTGTCCAGGGTGTACAACCGCCTTCCGCCCAAATGCAGCTGAGCGGTAGAAAATGGATGGATGGATACATGATGTAGAATATTTCAGACTACAGGGGGCTTTAGTGAGCAAAATGTTAAATTGTTAGTCTTGCTGGTGTGCTTTTGTCTTCCAATTGTGCTGTCACTTACCCAACTCAAATTGATGAGCCAGAAGTGTTTACCCAACCAACCATCACATGGGAATATAGATTTAAATTATAATGTAATCTAATTTGTTTGGACTGGCCTTATTCTATATATTTCTAATTTAGGAGCATCCAGCAGAGGGCGACAGTATCTCTTTCTGTGTCTGCCCAGCTTCACCATGCATACATTACATGTACTAGATGTATCTCCGCGGCACTTTGCACATGCGCACACAGGCACAGTGATGACAGACCTCCATGCAAAGGGCCGAGCAGCTGAATGACACTTTACATAGAGACATGAGACAAGAAATAAAACATTAGCGTGGCCACATTACTCTGGATCAGCACATTTACCACATAGTTATAAATACCAGATGCACTGTCAGTGCCTATGCAGAAACAACCAGAGGAGTGCAGGAGATGGAGTAGGAAGGATGAATCTGCAGATCCTTTAGGTCAAGTCATGGATGATCATGAGTGTGGTGTGGCCTCTCAAAAGTATACAATATCATCAACTTATAAGCTTTAGGGAGAAGGTGTCAAACTCATTTTTATTGAGGGCCACATCGCAATTGTGGCTGCACTCAGAGGGCCACATGTAACAGTGAATATATATATATATATATATATATATATATATATATATATATATATATATATATATATATATATATATATATATATATATATATACATATATATATATATATACATATATATATATATATATACATATATATATATATATATATACATATATATATATATATATATACATATATATATATATATATATATATATATATATATATATATATATATATATATATATATATATATATATATATATATATATATAAACATAATAGCCTTGTTATATAATTTCCAAAGGCAACTGTTTTTGATTATGTTTTATGAACAGATTGATGGATATTTATAAATGGTTGATTTATATAGGCTAGTAAGGTAAAGTTTTGTACCTGACAAGTTTCGGCTATCTTGCTTCTGCAGCCTTCATCAGAGGTGTCACGTGATGTTAGCGTGACGTCATCTGTGACGTGTTATATGGATTGTTCCATCCCACCTGATGAAGGCTGCAGAAGCAAGATAGCCGAAACTTGTCAGGTACAAAACTTTACCTTACTAGCCTATATAAATCAACCATTTATAAATACACATTAGTAGTGTAGCGTCCCGGAAGAGTTGGTGTTGCAAGGGATTGTGGGTATTGGTTCTGTTGTGTTTATGTTGTGTTGCGGTGCGGTGCGGATGTTCTCCAGAAATGTGTTTGTCGTTCTTGTTTGGTGTGGATTCACAGTGTGGTGCATGTTTGTGAATGTTGATGTTGTTTTATAGGGCCACCCTCAGTGTGATAGGTGTGGCTGTTGACTAAGTATGCATTGCGTTCACTTGTGTGTGTGTGTTTTTTGAAATTGACGTGATCATTAAAAGTACAAATGATCGCACATTGCGTCAGCAATTCTTGACTACTTCAAGGAAAGACGTTTGTCAAACCCATCCAAGGCTACATTGGTGTCAGAAGTGGGATGGTTTTCTCAAAGAAGCTTGAAGCTCTTATCAAGTGCTGGGAGAATGCACTTCCGGATGAAGACCACCTGCCTCGTCACCAGGAAGAGGAAAGGAACAAGCGCCGCCCTGGTGGATTGGAGGCTCAACTACCTCATCAACAAGTAAAAGAGAGGAACCTGCGCCGCCCTAGTGGACGGGAGGCTCATCCATTTGGAGGAAGAATGGAAGCTCAAAATGATGGGATAAGATTGGAAGTTCAGCCAGATGGAAGAAGTGCGCCTCGTGTGGGAAGGAGTGCCTGGCGAAGAAGTGCCTCTCCTGCGGTGATGGTGGACACAAATTCCCTGCGAGATGACTACAGGCCAAGCATCGCCACACCAAAGCTTCCTCACTATAGTGGAGAAGGCTCTATTGAATCCTTCCTTCTCCAGGTCCAGCTAGCAGCACGTTTGAATGGCTGGTCTGATGTGGCAACCGCAGGGCATGTGGCGCTGTCCCTGGAAGGCCCAGCCCTACAGTGTTTAGTCGATTTACAAGAGGAGGAATTGGCTGATTGGGGGGCCATGCGTGAGGCTCTTCAACGACGTTACGGGCGACCAATCCATGCAGACGAAGCACGAGAGCAGCTGTACAAGCGGCGACGCCTTTTGGGAGAAAGTCTCGGAGCTTATGCTGCCGACCTTCGCCGTCTGGTGCGAAGGGGCCACCCAGCGTTTCCAGAAGTATTACAGGAAGAGCTCACCGTGCAAGCCTTTGTCCGTGGTCTACAGCCTGAACGACTTCGGGAACATCTCAGACTGTTTGCTAAACACTCTCTCTCTGCCGCATTGACTGAAGCCGAACGTGTGGAGCACGTTCTGTGTCCAGATGGCCGCCGTGATGTTCCGCGAGTCCGCCAGGCTGGATGGGACGGGACAGAACGAGAGGGAGCCGACCAAGTGACTGCAACGCCACGGCCACGCTCCTCCCGGAGAAGGCAGACCGAAGTGAACTGTTACCGCTGCGGTGTCCCTGGCCACATTGCAAGACACTGTCCAGCCCCTGCCCCCATTGATGTTGCCGCTGAGGCGTCGTCAAACTAGAGAGGGGTGTCAGTGTCGGGGAACTGACACCCGGGATGGTTTCCACTGTACCCGAATGTGATGCACAGCGCCTGGGCCGCCTGGGCAGGGCCCGGGGGCTATACCTGGAATGTGAGCTTGATGGAACAGTCTGCAGAGCCCTGGTTGACACGGGGTCCACTATCTCCATCATCCGGGCGGGTATCCTTCCCCACTTGCAACACAGCTTGCCATCAGGCTGGACTAACACCAACGCCCGAATTACAACCGTCACAGGGAGCAAGGCTGCCATGCTGGGCAAAGGGACAGTGTGCATTAAGGTGGCGGGTCAAGAGAGACGACATCCATTCTGGCTGGCCAACATTCAAGACCCCTGTATTGTTGGGCTTGACCTGTTGGAGATGTGGAGAGCTGTGGTCGATGTGCCTAGGGCCATGCTTCATCTTGGTGAGAAAACAGTTTCCCTCCAGGGTACTGATGAGCCAGGCGCCTGCAGAGTGACAGCCCCCACAGAGCCATCCGCAGCTACGGCCTTCATGGTGGACCAGAAGAAGTCTCACCCTAACCCTTCTACTAATAGGCCGCCTACTATAGAGACCCAGCAGGCTATTGCAGAACTGTTTGAGCGAAGCAGTCAAGGCCTGGATACCACCCAGCAGGAGCGACTGAAAAGCTTACTGAATGCCTTCCAAGACATTTTTGCAGCGAAAGATGAAGACTGCATGCACACCAGTCTCGTACTCCACGACATCGACACAGGAGACGCACAACCACGCCGTCTGCCCCTTGCCAAACAAGTGGCTGCCCAAGAGAAAATCAAGGAGATGCGCCAGGCGGGCGTCATCGAGCCCTCCAGCAGTCCATGGGCAGCACCCGCAGTTCTGGTCAAGAAGAAGGACGGCTCGTGGCGGTTCTGCGTCGACTACAGACGGCTCAACGATGTAACACGCAAGGACTCCTACCCGATGCCGCGCATAGATGATACGCTGGACTACATCACTGGCTCCTCCTGGTTCAGCTCCCTGGATCTCCGCAGTGGCTATTGGCAGGTGGAGTTGGCCGCCGAAGCTCGACCAAAGACAGCGTTCACAATAGGTCAAGGACTCTGGCAGTTCAAGGTGATGCCGTTCGGGCTTTGCAACGCACCTGCCACGTTTGAGCGGTTGATGGAGAGAGTGCTGGCATCCATCCCCCGTGATCGCTGTGTGGTGTACCTGGATGACCTCCTGGTGCATGCTTCAGGATTTAAGGGGGCTCTACAGAACCTCCAGCATGTGTTCCAGGCCATTCGTCAGGCTGGGCTGCGATTGAATCCCAAAAAGTGCCATTTGCTTCGGCGTGAAGTTTCCTTCCTGGGGCATGTCGTCAGTGGGCAAGATGTTGCCACTGATCCAGCCAAAGTTGCCACTGTCCGTAACTGGCCGGCGCCAAGGGATGTTAAAGAGTTGCGGAGTTTCTTGGGACTGGCATCCTATTACCGGAGATTTATCAAGGACTTTGCAACCATTGCTGGCCCCTTGCACCAGCTCACACACAAGGGACAGTTATTTGAATGGACTGACAGCTGCAATGAGGCCTTTGCACAGCTGCGAGAGGCCTTGGTCCGAGCCCCAGTGTTGGCCTACCCAGACCCCAGCCGACCTTTCGTGGTTGATACAGATGCCAGTGATGTCGGCGTGGGGGTTGTGCTGTCACAGGAAGGGAATCACGGTGAGCAGGTTGTGGCCTTTTACAGTCGGGGGCTGAGCAAGCCAGAGCGGAACTACTGCGTCACCCGTTGGGAATTGTTGGCAATTGTCCTGGGCCTTCGTCATTTCCGTCCCTACCTTTATGGTCAACGGTTTGTGTTGCGGACGGATCATGCCTCCCTCACCTGGTTGCTGAACTTCAAGGAACCCGAGGGGCAGCTGGCCAGGTGGGTCGAGATCTTGCAGGAATATGACTTCACGATTTCTCATCGACCAGGCCGCCTGCACGGCAACGCTGATGCACTGTCCAGACGGCCCTGTGAGGAGGCGTGTCGTTTCTGCCAGCGGGCGGAAGAGCGGTGCATGCCAGACCCATCAGTAGCTGCAGTCAGGCAACATGACATCTCAGTCGACCTGGACAGCTTCACCCCCCAACAATTGATCGACCATCAAAGACAAGACCCAGTGCTTGAGAGAGCTCGCAGCTGGGTGGGGGCACAGCAGCGACCGGAATGGGCCACAGTGGTGCACTTGGACACTGAGACCAAAGCACTGTACTCCCAGTGGGACAGCCTCCTGTTGTCTTGCGACCTGCTATATCGTCTCTGGGAAGCCCCGACAGGACAACATGCTGCCCTCCAACTTGTGGTGCCCCGTGTGCTGCGGCCTCAGGTCCTCGAAGTGATGCATGGCTTCCCAGGGACTGGCCATTTTGGAGTGACCAAGACCTTGCTCCGACTGAGGCAGCGCTTTTACTGGCCAGGCTGTCGCCGTGACGTGGAGATGCACGTCCACCGCTGTGATGCCTGCACAGCAAAGAAAGGCCCCACACGCCGCTCCCATGCTCCCCTACAGCAGTTCCAGGTGGGGGCCCCCATGGAACGAGTGGGTGTGGACATTCTCGGCCCATTTCCGGTCACTGATAGCGGAAACCGTTACATCTTGGTGGCCATGGATTACTTCACGAAATGGCCAGAAGCGTATGCGGTACCCGACCAGAGCGCTGCGACAACGGCAGAGAGATTGGTTTCGGAGATGTTCTGCCGATTTGGAGCTCCAGAGGAGTTGCACAGTGACCAGGGACGGAACTTCGAGTCCCAGGTATTCCAAGAGGTGTGCCGTCGCCTGGGTGTGAAAAAGACTCGCACCACGCCGCTGCATCCTCAGAGTGACGGGTTGGTGGAGCGTTTTAATAGAACCTTGGCCACACAACTTGCCATCCTCACCGATAAGCGGCAGAGAGACTGGGATTCACACCTCCCACTCATTCTTTGGGCCTACAGGACAGCGGTGCAGGAGTCCACACGCTGCACCCCTGCATCATTGATGTTTGGTCACGAACTGCGCATGCCTGTTGATTTGGTTTTTGGCCCAGCCCCAGAACCAGAAGTGAGAGGAGCACCGGGCCTGGACTACTACTACAACCTTGTGGAGCGGCTGCGGGAGGCTCACGATTTTGCCCGCACCAGCCTGACGGAGGCTGGGGTCCAACAGAAGCGGGCATATGACCTCCGCAGTCGAGGCCAGGACTTTGAACCAGGCGCGCATGTCTGGGTCTATAACCCGGTGAGAAAGAAAGGACTCTCCCCGAAGCTCACCAGCCACTGGGTGGGACCCTGCAAGGTCCTCCAGAAGTTGTCCGACGTGGTCTATCGGATACGACTGGCACCTCGGAACCGGCTGGTGGTGCTGCACCGAGACCGCTTGGCCCCATACCAGCCATTGGACCAGAGCCGGGGGAACTTGGAGTCAAGCACCCTGCCGCAGGGGGAGATACCCCCAGGAAGCCACGAGGATGCTGAGGTAACCCCCACTTCCGACCTACCTGCAGACAGTGGTAGCAGCCAGCCGACATCAGAGGGGCGTCGACGACGCCGGTTGCCTCAGCACTTGCGGGACTTTGTGATGAACGCATGGGCTGTTGGGGACAACGAACCCAGCTAGGTGGGGGCTGTGTAGCGTCCCGGAAGAGTTGGTGTTGCAAGGGATTGTGGGTATTGGTTCTGTTGTGTTTATGTTGTGTTGCGGTGCGGATGTTCTCCAGAAATGTGTTTGTCGTTCTTGTTTGGTGTGGATTCACAGTGTGGTGCATGTTTGTGAATGTTGATGTTGTTTTATAGGGCCACCCTCAGTGTGATAGGTGTGGCTGTTGACTAAGTATGCATTGCGTTCACTTGTGTGTGTGTGTTTTTTTAAATTGACGTGATCATTAAAAGTACAAATGATCGCAAATTGCGTCAGCAATTCTTGACTACTTCAAGGAAAGACGTTTGTCAAACCCATCCAAGGCTACAGTAGGCTAAATGAACCTCTTCAACATACAAACCCCGTTTCCATATGAGTTGGGAAATTGTTTTAGATGTAAATATAAACGGAATACAATGATTTGCAAATCCTTTTCAACCCATATTCAATTGAATGCACTACAAAGACAAGATATTTGATGTTCAAACTCATAAACTTTGTTTTTTTTTTGCAAATAATAATTAACTTAGAATTTCATGGCTGCAACACGTGCCAAAGTAGTTGGGAAAGGGCATGTTCACCACTGTGTTACATGGCCTTTCCTTTTAACAACACTCAGTAAACGTTTGGGAACTGAGGAGACACATTTTTTAAACTTCTCAGGTGGAATTCTTTCCCATTCTTGCTTGATGTACAGCTTAAGTTGTTCAACAGTCCGGGGGTCTCCGTTATGGTATTTTAAGCTTCATAATGCGCCACACGGCCAGTCTAGTACCCGCACTCTTTTACTATGAAGCCACGTTGATGTGACACGTGGCTTGGCATTGTCTTGCTGAAATAAGCAGGGGCGTCCATGGTAACGTTGCTTGGATGGCAACATATGTTGCTCCAAAACCTGTATGTACCTTTCAGCATTAATGGCGCCTTCACAGATGTGTAAGTTACCCATGTCTTGGACACTAATACACCCCCATACCATCACAGATGCTGGCTTTTCAACTTTGCGCCTATAACAATCCGGATGGTTCTTTTCCTCTTTGGTCCGGAGGACACGACGTCCACATTTTCCAAAAACAATTTGAAATGTGGACTCGTCAGACCACAGAACACTTTTCCACTTTGCATCAGTCCATCTTAGATGAGCTCAGGCCCAGCGAAGCCGACGGCGTTTCTGGGTGTTGTTGATCAACGGTTTTCGCCTTGCATAGGAGAGTTTTAACTTGCACTTACAGATGTAGCGACCAACTGTAGTTACTGACAGTGGGTTTCTGAAGTGTTCCTGAGCCCATGTGGTGATATTCTTTACACACTGATGTCGCTTGTTGATGCAGTACAGCCTGAGGGATCGAAGGTCACGGGCTTAGCTGCTTACGTGCAGTGATTTCTCCAGATTCTCTGAACCCTTTGATGATAGTACGGACCGTAGATGGTGAAATCCCTAAATTCTTTGCAATAGCTGGTTGAGAAAGGTTTTTCTTAAACTGTTCAACAATTTGTTCACGCATTTGATGACACAGTGATGACCCTCGCCCCATCCTTGTTCGTGAATGACTGAGCATTTCATGGAATCTAATTTTATATCCAATCATGGCACCCACCTGTTCTCAATTTGCCTGTTCACCTGTGGGATGTTCCAAATAAGTGTTTGATGAGCATTCCTCAACTTTATCAGTATTTATTGCCACCTTTCCCAACTTCTTTGTCACGTGTTGCTGGCATCAAATTCTAAAGTTAATGATTATTTGCAAAAAAAAAAAAAATGTTTATCAGTTTGAACATCAAATATGTTGTCTTTGTAGCATATTCAATTGAATATGGGTTGAAAATGATTTGCAAATCATTGTATTCCGTTTATATTTACATCTAACACAATTTCCCAACTCATATGGAAATAGGGTTAGTAGATTGATGGATAACTTGCTGAGAAATTGTAAGTAAAGATAACATGCAGATATTTAAGTATTACGTTTTGATATATAAAAAAATGCTTGGAACATCTTGTTGCGTAATGAGATAATATTAAAGTGTAGAACTTATGCAATATAATGTGCAACATTTTTCTGTCAAAATGTAAAAAACAAATACATTTTAAAAAGTCCACAAAATGCTTTTTTACCCCCCGCCTTTCGCAGGCTACATAAATTGTGTGGTGGGCCACATAAATGATGTGGCCCACCACTTTAAATGATGTGGCGTGCCAGACCACATAAAAAGATGTGGTGTGCCACATTAGAATTAGGGGACAGGCCACTAAAAATTGAAGTAGCAATCCACATAAAATGATGTGACAGGCCACGTTAGAATCATTTGGCAGGGCACATTAAAATGATGTGGTGTGGCCCATTTGGCCCCTGGACCTCAAGTGTGACACATGTGCTTTAGGGAGTAGCTGCTTACTCTGTTCGACAGCAGCGCTCAAAGAAAACAATACATAAAAAAAGGAATATTAATAACAGAAGGAAACAACCCTTTTGTGTGAAAGAGTGTGAATGAGTGTGAATGAGTGTAAATGGGGGAGGGAGGGTTTTGGTGTTGGTGCACTACTTTTTTTTATTGTTGATTTAATAAATAAAAAATAAAAAACGGAGAACATTGCAAGCCTCCTACTCCATCTCTGGTTCACCATCGTCTTCTCCAGTGCGGTCAGAGTTGGGCTCTTCAACATGCTACACTGCAATCAAAAACACCTGGCCTGCGGGCTTGGAATGGTCACAACATTACAGCATATAAACCAGCCAACTACTTCATATAGAGGCCCCCTAATTGTTGGGCTGAAGAGGATTTCTGTTTTATTTTACTGCGCCGTTTTACTATTGTTGTTCTGGCACAGAGCCCGGGCCCGAGCTCAGCGTCCAACACACACTTCATGAATATAACATTACAATCAACAAGCAATAACGCACAAAACTGCACGTCATCCACTCTCTGGAGTTGTAACTTTTTCATAGCTTTATGAAAAATTGCAGCCGATTCCCACCACTCACACTTTACCATGTCACTACTGCAACGCACAGCCAGATTGGACAATTATAGCTTCTTATTAATATTCATTGCAGATTTTTATCGGCGTATGCTTCAAGGCAAACTGGACTGTGTTGGAAGAGGACCTCAACTCATGTGTGCTTTGTTTGACTGGCACATAGATTTGTAGAATCCTATGACTAGGTAATTGTAAGGTAAAGTGCACCGAGATAATCAGCTGAGCCTTGCGGGACAGATAATGGGAAGGGATGGTTTGAGACATATGAAGATTAGATTTCAGATTTAGGAGTTTCTAGCATAAGAAGTGTTTCACTAAAAGTGCAGCTTCATAGCAGAGGGTTTATATTTCCCCAAAAAGAGTAAACAAAGATGCCTGAAAAGGCGGGGGTGCTTGGACAAAAGTGCATTGTTGTTGTAACCTTAATGGGAATACAATAATAAGAATTTTCCTCCTAATTATCACCAACTGGATGGGCCAGGTCTCTTGCTTACCCCAACCCCACCCCACCCTACAGAGCCCTGGCAAGCCCAGGCACCCCTACAGCGATGGCTTCCTTGCTGTGATGAGCTTTTGACAGGCCCCAAAACAGGCCGCTTAATGCTGTGCCAGGCCAGACATGGAGCGGCTGGGACGCTGGCAGCTTCTTGGCCCGCACATCGCATCACGGGCCTCAACACATTCTATCCCTCCTCTTCCTCCTCATCCTCCTCTCTCTCCCCGCCTTTCCTTTCTAGTGCCTCTGGATTGTTATGCAAAGCTTTCCGAGCGGAGATGGCGGGAGCCGTTTCAAGCGCGGATGTATGGCAATCATATTCAACTTCTCATCAACTGATATTTCCGGCTATCGGGGCTCAAGACCAGGTGCTGCCAGGGCAGGGCTAATCAACACTCAGCCCGGGGGCCAGTATGGGGTCTTTTCCGGGCCGTCCCCCCGACAACGGTTCAAAACTTGGGAGACAATCATTTTTGCAGCAAATTCCTAAAAACGCTAAAGTGCTCATGTTGTATAGAGGAACTTGGACTACTCTAAACACATTGCATTGACATTTGAACCTTGCCAGCAGAAATAGAACAATGGGGTTGAACTTGGGATTTACATAACTGAGAATTTTCTCAAGGCACCCCTTTAAGTCCTCTCTTTTTTTTTCATAAGGTGATTTATGTAACTAAGGTGTAGTCAGCTGTTCACTTCTTTAGTTATACAATTGGTGTTCCTCAAGGTTCCATGTTAGGTACTCTCTAACTGTTTGGGCTATTCAACTGGTGACTTGTGAGTTCTGTTCAAAAAACATTTTTGCAGCAGATTTTTTTTTAAAACAGTGATGTCGTAGAGATGATCTTTGACTAGGTGTTTTGCAGATGGTCCTTAAAACATCAGGGTGCTCCTGTAACTCTGTCAAAATAATTCGAGAAAAAAATCAAATGTCTACTGTAGAGAACACTGGTTCTGCAGAAAGATAAAAAAAAAAAAAAAGAAGAAGAAGAAGAAAAGTGAAGGGAGAAGTCCGGCCGTCCTGTTCTTAGCTTTCTGGAAACGTTGCCCACCAAAACAATTTGGTTGAATATTCCTGTGCTCAGACATGCACCACACCTCAGACTGAAGCCTTGCTAGTGGTTCTCAAAGCTGATAATAGAGGCCTTTTTGCACTGAAGGAACTTTTCCATTTACCTGAGTAAATAAAGTTCCCCTGTGTTTCCACCAAAAACTACCCAGGTAGATGTAGTTCTTCAGGAGCTTTTCTGAGTTCTTGCCAGCTAGGTGGGACTTTTGGAAGGTTCCCGGAACCTTTTCGGGGGCGGGCTGTGCTGTCGAATGCAACACACAAACACCATTAGAATATGCATGGCGACTTGTTTATTTCTTATCTTTGTGTATTTCTATCACAACAATCTTGACAACGGAAAGAAATAAGAACAAAAGGATCTTTTGACTTGCAGGAAACTTTGTGGGGCATTTTTGTGCTGAAGAAAGCTGATCAGTGGAACTATTTTGCAGTGTTTTTACCCAGACATAGTCTTTAAACTATACGTTTATTATTATTTACAAACTTAATTTCGATATGCGAAGCTGCAAGAAGTGGACAGACTCTATTAAACGTATTTACACAGGAGTATAAAGCCAGACTCGAAGCGGCGACCTCAGCTGCTTACTACTCTGACTTTGTTGGAGAAATGTAAAATAAAAGAGACAGTACACGATTGGAAGAAAGGTAAATGACATCAGCTATTAACTATTTACTTTATTAGATGTTGTAAAAGTAGTCAGGTGAACAGAATGCTAATGCTAACAAGCTAATGCTAAATCCAATGTGTTTGCGTTGTTGGCGTGAGATAAACACTGACATTTATTTTTTATATATTGATTATTTACAGCTGAAATTGGACCAGAAGGAATCACCTGACCCTCGTGAATTCACCATTTACTGAGGGCAACTTTCTGACTGTTGAACATTGCGAAAAAAAGCCTGACCTTTTATGAACAATTTGCTACACTTTATTTTTTAAATCATGTTTTGTATATGATTGCATTTATTTCATTTACTTACTTTTTAGTGAAATCATTAACCTAATAATAATAATAATAATAATACCTGGGATTTATATAGCGTTTTTCTAAATACCCAAAGTCGCTTTACATGTGTGTGTGTGTGTGTGTGTGTGTGTGTGTGTGTGTGTGGGGGGGGGGGGGGGGGGGGGGGGGCGGGGGGGGGAGGGGGGGGGGTTTGACACACACGATAAAAACAACTTTATTAGAAAAAATAATAATATTGTTTGTTTATTCACATGGTATCAGTGTAGAAATATAGTAAACCACTCCTCCATACGTCATCAGCCTGATTTGCCTCAACTACCCTGAACTGTGAAATGCTGTGGAAACACAAACCACCCGTGGTGTGCCATCAGGGTCAGCAAAGCCTTCTCTGCTGGCCTAACATGAATCATGATTATTAATTAATAAAAGTTAATTGTATCTTTAATTGACTTTCCATAAATATATAAAAGTATTCATCATATTATCTTCATGTCATATCAGGCTCCAGTGTTCCTGTTTTTAGGTCAGAGCTTTTATCCAATCAAAATTCAGCTAGCTAGTTGCCAGCGCTGTATGAATTCTGCCCTTCTGAACCAACATTAGCGGCAGCTGTGCAGTTTAACGAACGGAGGACATTCAGTTAACAGACAGTAGCGATAGCCGATCAGATCACAAGTTGTTGACAGTAGCCTTACGTTGAACGTGACTGTGATTGGACACTCACTTGTCACTCCCAAGTATACAATCACAAGTTGTGATTTACGAAAGCAGAAAGTGGCACATGAGCCATACCCGACCAGCGCAGAAATTAGTGGTACTCACTTTTTTAACCAACAAAGAAGCAGAGCAAAACGTTGAATAGGTGGCAGATATACATTTGCAAGGGCATTTTCAAGAAGGGTATTTAAAGAGAAACTAGTTATTGTGAGACAAGGTCGGCCGACCCCGGAAACCAGTTAAACTGTTCTGGCGGTGAAATGGTTTGGCTTCCACTTCCACTCGAATCAACCAACTACGAACAGTACCAATGGTTTATACCAGTGACGTGCGGTGAGGTTGATGGCTGGTGAGGCACTGACTTCATCACAGTCAGATTTACAAACATATGAACCCTAAAGAGTATCTTATTCACCATTTGATTGGCAGCAGTTAACGGGTTATGTTTAAAAGCTCATACCAGCATTCTTCCCTGCTTGGCACTCAGCATCAAGGGTTGGAATTGGGGGTTAAATCACCAAAAATGATTCCCGGGCGCGGCGCCGCTGCTGCCCACTACTCCCCTCACCTCCCAGGGGGTGATCAAGGGGATGGGTCAAATGCAGAGGACAAATTTCACCACACATAGCGTGTGTGACAATCATTGCTACTTTAACTTAACTTTAACTTTACACATACAAACTGTAGCACACAAAAAAGCACATTTAATAAAAAAAAACGTTATTATGGTCTTACCTTTACTTATAAATGAAATCCATGCGCTGCTCCTTTTGAACAAATTAGCATCGATAACTTGTTTATAGAAGTCTTCCTTATCTTTCTTCAGTTTTAAAAGTCTCTCTGTCTGAATGGAGATCTTCCTTTAAGTATTACCTCCTGCTTCGATTGAAAGTCCAGTTTAGAAAACGGTTTTATTTTAGATATGTAATCCTCCATGTTAATAGTCCAGGTAAGAGGAAAAAATAAACGAGCGCTGCTAATTGTTGCTGCTTGTTGTCACTTCTTCTGCAGCCGAGTAGTCGCATGAATGATATCTGGGATCACTACCGCCCTCTACCACCAGGAGGCGGGATTACTGCGAGCCTCAGCCAGTGCGTCTTCGCAGCCGTTTTATGATTGCTCAGCACAAGAAATACGTTACACACATACAGTTGTTGACAAAATACACTGTACATTATATACCTCAGCTAACTAAACTATGGAAATGTATAATATAATTCATATAGCAATACGGTCTCACTGCACAGCAGGCCAGCAGTTAGCCGAGTCATTGCGCAATCCATGGTGAGGCTCAACTGAGTGACGTGCCTCAACTGGCTGCTGATCACCGCAAGTCTCTTCTCAGTATTTGAACGGCAAATGTGAAAATTCAGCGATTTTGAATAAAAATAATGTAAATCTGGTGAAGTTAAATGGAAAATAACTTTATAGTATAATCACTGGATACATATAACAATTTAATTTTTTTTTTTTCTTTTTACATTTTTTTTCTTTCCATGATGGCACGTGAGGCCCCGCCTCACCTGCCTCCCCTGACTGCACGTCACTGGTTTATACGGCATCAAATGGCCGTTACAAATTGTGAGTTCAAATATATTTTTTCACATTCAATGTTTTTTACAATTATTTTGGTTTTGACAGTACCACGTCCGATGCGGGTTTATTGATTTTTAAATGTTCCAAAAAATAGTCCGTTTTGTACACTAATGACAAATTGAGGTGATTCAATGCCCAGCAGTGCGCGAGTGTGTTTCTGTGTAGTATTTTTCAAGCCGTGGTCATGTGGCGACATAAATTATTGTATTTTGAGAGGTATTTATTAAGTATGACATCACTGAAGGCCATACTTGCCAACCCTCCCGATTTTCCTGGGAGATTCCCGAATTTCAGTGCCCCTCCCGAAAATCTCCCGGGGCCACAATTCTCCCGAATTTCTCCCGATTTCCACCCGGACAACAATATTGCTAAACCATCCTTCACTGGGCGCCGTTTCCGGCCGGACAATAATAACAGTAACACCTCAAAGTCAAGCGCGGCAATCAGAACAGAAGACGAAGCAGAAGAAGAGACAAGGCGACGACAAGTAAGAAGAAGAAGTACGCTTGCAAGTTCCAAAATGATTAGAAAAAATATTTTCAGTTCATCCAGGACAGCTCGAAGGAGAAGGGGTATGCTGCCTGCAAATTTGGTAGATCAAACCTCTCCATGGAACACGGTGGCCGAACGGATATAGTCACTCATGAACGGTCAGAGAAGCACAAGGCTGCGGCAACGCAGCACCGGTCACAGCCCGGTATTATGGGCCACCTTGCTAAATGGAGAACCGAGGGTGTAACTTATGCCGAGACAAAGATGGCTATGCTGATAGCTGCAAGCAACATCCCGTTCTCATTTGCGGATGTTTTCAACAAATCCGTGAAGGATATGTTCCCGGATTCAGAGATCGCTCGCCAGTACGCAATTGGCAGAACAAAGGCTACTCAAATAGTGAAAGGTGAGTGTTATTTTTTTTAAGTAAGTAGCATACTTTTACTTTTACAACTGTGCCATCTGCAGTGTCCTCACTTACGGATTTTTGTGTGGTTTGCTAGTTGCACTAAAGCGAACCAACAGGCCCTCCAGCGAGTGGTTAAAGCGGCGGGGAAAATTACAAGGACGATACTCCCAGAGATGAGTGCCCTGTACACAACTCGCTGCCTAAAGCGAGTACACAACATCCTGAAGGACAGATACCACCCAGCACATGGCCTCTTCAACCTGCTACCCTCTGGAAGGAGGTATAGATCGATTCGCGACAGGACCACCAGAATGTCTCACAGTCTGTATCCCCAGGCTGTGAGACTGCTAAATGAACAGCCTGCCCCTTTGCTGCCCCGGACCATCTCATTACCTCACTCTTCACCACCTCAATAATTGTGCTCTGGACATTGCATTGCTGCAACATCAACGTGACACCCATCAGACATCTGACTGTTCCCACCCCTACACCCCTCTTATCGCGATCTTCCTGACAATGCTAAAATGCTAAAATGCAAACTATTGTCAACCTGCACATCAATGCAGTTTCTATGCCGCTTGACAAAGCTCAAACAAAATCTTGTTGTTCATGTATGACTTAAGTGTTATTATGACAATGACAATAAAGGAATTGATTGATTGCTTGATTGATTGATTGATTCTTAAGCAATGTTTCGAAATTCAAATATTTATTCTATATATATATATATATATATATATATACATATACTGTATATAAATATATATATATATATATATATACATATATATATATATATATATATACACCCCCCCAAGCGGGCCTTTTGAATATCTCCCTAATTCTGAGGTCTCAAGGTTGGCAAGTATGCTGAAGGCCAAAGTGGGAAACGCACGGCCCACCACTGCAAACCACCCACTTCTACAGGAACCTTCAGTTCCAAAAACCATAACTTCACTTTTGCTGGAAAAGGGCCTATTCTTGGAGCTGATGCTTGATTCCAATACATTCAAGCCTGCAGTTACACTTACACTGCGGTCTAATGTGTAGTCGCCCTCATGGTATTCACTCGCGTCATAGCAATACAGAAAACTGATAATCAGATGTTCAGCTCTTTGTGACAAACAACTGGTGACAGTCACTAATTGTTCAAGTTTCATCGCTGCCACACTAAAAAAGAAAAACTACGACATACTGAATCTTATTAAGAACAGCTTTGATGACATCCATTCGGCAAGCAGTTTTGTGGAAGCTGCAAAGATGCAATACTCCTATCTAGTGGTTGACTGAGGCAACTACCGCCAAAGTAAGCGTTAAAGTCAACACTCGGTGCAGTGCATCTGCTAGGAGGGTGACGACACAAGCATAAGTCATCGCAGCTTTTTTCCATTTGTGGTCCATTTTGTGGCTTTGGAATTGTAAACATTGGTCCAAGAAGAAGGAAACACTAAACGTGCGTGGGGGCATTGTTAACCTCCACAGGCTGATTTAGTGGACTTGTTGGAAGAATCATCTGGGCAGCGTCAAAAAAAACAAAAAAAAAACGGAGCATGCACATATTGCACATAACTAGAAGCACGTGTGCGCCTCCTCAGACACGACGCAGAGAGTTGCAATGTTTGATGACCAGCAATGTGCGTGGAAATGCTCACAGGCGGACAAAAGACCTTTGGGAAGGAAGTATGAGGGGCCGTTAGGGACATTATTCAGAATTACCTCTTACATACACTACTGAAATGCTCTCACACAAACAACTGAAATCTTTTTCTTTTATACACACTACTGAAACACTCTTATAAACACTACTGAAACACTCTTACATACACTACTAAAACACTCTTATAAACACTACTGAAATGCTCTTACATACACTACTGAAACACTCTTATAAACACTACTGAAATGCTCTTACATACACTACTGAAACACTCTTATAAACACTACTGAAATGCTCTTACATATACTACTGAAACACTCTTATAAACACTACTGAAACACTCTTATAAACACTACTGAAACATTCTTACATACACTACTGAAACACTCTTATAAACACTACTGAAATGTTTTTGTCTCACGCACACACACACACGCACACACACCTGGAATTATTTTTCACTAGTATGTATAAACGGATTTCGGGTTCCGGTCACCAATAATCCCCGCCCCTTTTCAGACAAGTTTTTTTTTTTTTTTTTTTTTTTTTTTTTTTTAAAGCCAAGTTGTTGACAAAATGTCTGCCGACAAGTAGCTTAACCGAGGCGGGAGCTCCACTTCATAATTTGAGGGCTTCAGCGGAGAATATAAGAACACTTTCAATGCAACAAGGGTCGGGCTGCCGCTGTTGTACCGAAATCATTAATAAATTACACATATTCTGGAAATCAATGACTTACTTTCATTATAGTATGAGTCCATTGTTATTATTAATGCTGAAATTCTGACAACTAACGTTTCAGCATTAAGGATAGTTTACGCCATTTACGCAAGCGTTCTTCTTATACTCCTCTTTGGGTTTACCGTTTAACCATCAAACAAACGCCATGGGAACATCGCCCCCTGGAGTTACAAATTCCGATGGGTAACAGATTTCGGTACAACACCGGAACCGGAATGCAACATCGCTCACACACATTAGTAAGATGCTCTTAAACACACTGGTAAAATGCTTGCATACACACTGGTAAGATGCGCTCATACACATAACTGAAATCTTTGCACACATACTACTGAAATTGTTGTCTCTCACACGGACGTGTAAAAAGCACACACACACAGGTGAAATCCGTTTATACATACTAGTGAAAAATAATTCCAGGTGTGTGTGCGTGTGTGTGTGTGCGCGTGAGACAAAAACATTTCAGTAGTGTTTATAAGAGTGTTTCAGTAGTGTATGTAAGAATGTTTCAGTAGTGTTTATAAGAGTGTTTCAGTAGTGTTTATAAGAGTGTTTCAGTAGTGTATGTAAGAGTGTTTCAGTAGTGTTTATAAGAGTGTTTCAGTAGTATTTATAAGAGCATTTCAGTAGTGTATGTAAGAGCATTTCAGTAGTGTATGTAAGAGCATTTCAGTAGTGTTTATAAGAGTGTTTCAGTAGTGTATGTAAGAATGTTTCAGTAGTGTTTATAAGAGTGTTTCAGTAGTGTATGTAAGAATGTTTCAGTAGTGTTTATAAGAGTGTTTCAGTAGTATATGTAAGAGCATTTCAGTAGTGTTTATAAGAGTGTTTCAGTAGTGTATGTAAGAGCATTTCAGTAGTGTTTATAAGAGTGTTTCAGTAGTGTATGTAAGAGCATTTCAGTAGTGTTTATAAGAGTGTTTTAGTAGTGTATGTAAGAGTGTTTCAGTAGTGTTTATAAGAGTGTTTCAGTAGTATTTATAAGAGCATTTCAGTAGTGTATGTAAGAGCATTTCAGTAGTGTTTATAAGAGTGTTTCAGTAGTGTGTATAAAAGAAAAACATTTCAGTTGTTTATGTGAGAGCATTTCAGTAGTGTAAGTAAGAGCCTTTCAGTAGTGTTTATAAGAGTGTTTCAGTAGTGTGTATAAAAGAAAAAGATTTCAGTTGTTTATGTGAGAGCATTTCAGTAGTGTATGTAAGAGGTAATTCTGAATACCGTATTTTCCGCACTATTAGCCGCACCTAAAAACCACAAATTTACTCAAAAGCTGACAGTGCGGCTTTTAACCCGGATTAATATTACGATTCATTTTCATAAAGTTTCGATCTCGCAACTTCGGTAAACAGCCGCCATCTTTTTTCCCGGTAGAACAGGAAGCGCTTCTTCTTCTACGCAAGCAACCGCCAAGGTAAGCACCCGCCCCCATAGAACAGGAAGCGCTTCTTCTTCTACTGTAAGCAACCACCCGCCCGCGTAGAAGAAGAAAAAGCGCGCGGATATACCGTACGTTTCATTTCCTTTGTGTGTTTACATCTGTAAAGACCACAAAATGGCTCCTACTAAGCGTCAGGGATCCGGTTCATGAAAAGACGCAATCTCTCCATCCGCACACGGATTACTATTTCACAGCAACTGATATTCCTGTGAACCGCACTGTGGATACAACGGGAGCACGTACGGTGAATATTCGCACCACAGGGAATGAGAAGTCATCCTTCACTGTGGTTCTAGCTTGCCATGCTAATGGCCAGAAACTTCCACCCATGGTGATATTCAAAAGGAAGACCTTGCCAAAAGAGACCTTTCCAGCCGGCGTCATCATAAAAGCTAACTCGAAGGGATGGATGAAGAAAAGATGAGCGAGTGGTTAAGGTAAGTTTAAGTTTACGCGAAGAGGCCGGGTGGCCTTTTTCACGCAGCTCTGTCCATGTTGATATACGTATGTTTGTGATTGCACATTTGCGTACATTTTGGGAGTGAACAGAGTTGTTAGAACGCTGGTTTTTAATATATTATTAAAGTTTGACTGACTTATTTGACTGTTTTTTTGACATTCCTTTAGCGCAGTTAGATGCGGCTTACAACACCGGGCGGCTTATAGGTGGACAAAGTTTTGAAATATGCCGTTCATTGAAGGCGCGGCTTTTAACCCAGGGCGCCTTATGGTGCGGAAAATACGGTAATGTCCCTAACGGCCCCTCATAATGAAGGACGGCCGACTGCGTTCTGTTGTTGTTCACAGAGTTAGCCTTAAGACAACATTTGAAAGTGTGAAACAAAGTGGGGCTTCAGAAATGTTCACATCTGACAAATTTAACACATGTAAAGTCAAACACGCACATTTTAGATGTGGATGGGGGAACATTTGTGCAAACTGGGGGCAATCATGCAAACACCAACGTTTCCCTGGGATTGCCAATATATCTATGTTATATTAATACATATATCTATCAAGATAATAATAATAATGAATTACATTTGTAACGCACTTTACATTTGTTAAAATCTCAAAGTGCTACAAAATATAAAAAAAAGTTTAAAAAAATAAATAAAAAAAGATGATGACATCTAAAATGCAAATGCATATGCATATATTTTCTTTAAAAAGGCTCAAAAATTGTAAATATACACATATAAAAACAAATCTGTCTTATTGTTAATTAAAGGGGCCCTATTATGCAAAACCAGCTTTTCTTACCTATTGGTACTTTTTTTTTGTGTCTATTTGGGATCTGCGTAAGTCCCGAAAATTTAAAAACAAACTGTAGAGGAATGGAGGAGATGTTTATAAAACAATCTTGCCTTCCTTCATACTTCTTAATGATGAGCCATTTGGAATTTGTCCAATTTGGTGACATCTTTCCCAATTTCTGCATCATCGGATGATCCATTTATAGTATAAATGTACCATTTGCATGAGTCCCCCATTGTAGTCCAAAGCTGAAGTCAATAAGCCCCTTCTTTCTCTATCCTCTTGTTGTGGGGCAGACTAGCTCGTACATGCACATGCATCCTTCATTGTTGCCATTTCTAATAAAAAGTATAGCGTACAGTTCGAACTTATATCGGTCAGTAGACTCCATATGGAAGCACTAAAAACAGCAACATAAATGACGGGGAGAACACACAGTCAAAGTGGAGGCACGTAAATAAGACCGCCGACTAAACGGCACATCCTGAAGAGACGGTCAGAAAGTGACTTGAAGATGGTCTGTAAAACATAATCTATTCAACGTTTTGAACAAAGAACCACCATTACATATTATGCAGACCACAAGGAAGTGTTTAAAATGTATTTTAAAAAATCATTATATTTTCCTTGAACATATATTTTTTCTTATATTGTTTTGCTTTATTTTTCAATTGTTGCTGCTTATTGACCAGTTTTGGCAGTGCTGTTTCGGTGACCAAAAGGGGTTTTTGGTGGCCAAACTACCGGTGCATCAAGATACAATAGTCCACAAAATAATAGGCTACATACTTGTGCAATATATTACTTTAATTTGTCTTCACGTAAAAAAAACCAACAACCTCATTTTTAAGGTGTGACAGCTTTTACTTTGCTGTGGCAGGGCGCCACAATCAAATGTTTATCAAAAATATGAAGATAGCTTCACGTCTTTCAAAAGCACAGAACTGTCTACATTTAAACAAGCTTGGTCCACACATTAGAATCAAACTGCATTTAATGTTTTCAGAGAGACTCGAAGATCCTGCATGGCTTTTCTTAAAATGTTCTTACTGAGCGTGTACTTACAGTACATGCACTAAAGAAAGCCGAACTGTTGCAAATGTGATTGCATACGTTTGACTCTTTAAAAGATGGATGAAAGTAGCTGTTTGGAACCTTTGCACAGATGCATAGAGGGCGCTAATGTGTTTTAAGTAGGAGTGTTAACGAGTTACAGCATGTAGAATAGAATAGAATAGAATAGAAAGTACTTTATTGATCCCTGAGGGAAATTCAGCATGTGATTAATAAGAAAAAATTATTGCATTCGTCATGTATGAACATACATTAATAACCCAATTTATTTTGACTACACACGCTCCTTTACCTGAACCGTGGATGGTTACCTGAAATGTAGGTTGTTATACGGTCAGTGCATTTTAGTACAAAGATAAGTGAAGAGACTCAACATAGTACCCAGACTGTACTTGAGATAATATTGTTAGCACGTTTTGAGAAAACAAATGACAGAAATCAAGTAAAACACTTTTTTTTTTAATGTATGTATGGCATTGAGACAGTAAATTGTATTTGTGTTTAAATTAAAATTATGCAATAAAGTAATTTACTGTCATTAATCATGACTAATGACAGTAAGTTACATCTCAAAAGTGTGATTAATATGATTTTAAAAATATATCATTATATCCCACCTGGGCAGCATGGTGGAACAGGTCCTGAGTTACATCTCAGAGCTCGGGGTCTTTCAGTGTGGAGTTTGCATGTTCTCCCCGTGACTGTGTAGGTTTCCTCCGAGCACTCCGGCTTCCTCCCACCTCCAAAAACATGCACCTAGGGATAGGTTTACTTTACTTACTTAATCCTCTTGGCCTCCTTGGGAGCATAGGGTGTCTACCATGGATCTCCACCTCGCTCTCTTCTGCGCGATGGTCTTTGCTTCTTGCCAGGAGGTCCCCATCTTGGTCAATTCATCAAGAGTGGACCGCCTCCAGTTGAATTTTGGTCTTCCTGGCTTCCTCTTGCCTTGAGGATTATAGTCCAGGGCTTGTCTTGCTATGTTTCTCGGATCCTTCCTAAAAGCCTACTGAAACCCACTACTACCGACCACGCAGTCTCATAGTTTATATATCAATGATGAAATCTTAACATTGCAACACATGCCAATACGGCCGGGTTAGCTTACTAAAGTGCAATTTTAAATTCTGCGCGAAATATCCTGCTGAAAACGTCTCAGTATGATGACGTCAGCGCGTGACTTCGCGGATTGTAGAGGACATTTTGAGACAGCATGGTGGCCAGCTATTAAGTCGTCTGTTTTCATCGCAAAATTCCACAGTATTCTGGACATCTGTGTTGGTGAATCTTTTGCAATTTGTTCAATGAACAATGGAGACAGCAAAGAAGAAAGCTGCAGGAGGGAAGCGGTGTATTGCACACAAACACGGCCGGTGTTTCATTGTTTACATTCCCGAAAGATGACAGTCAATCTTTACCATTGGCCTGTGGAGAACTGGGACAACAGAGACTCTTACTAGGAGGACTTTGAATTGGATACGCAGACACGGTACAGTGAGTACGCTTCCAAACATTTGATCGCTTGCCCGTACGTGCGTGCCGCTATGTGCATGTCACGTACGTAACTTTGGGGACTTTGGGGAAATATATGTGCTGTATGAACTTTGGGGAGGTGAACGGTACTTTGGGCTGTGGGATTGAGTGTGTTGTGCAGGTGTTTGAGTTGTATTGGCGGGTTATATGGACGGGAGGGGGGAGGTGTTTGTTATGCAGGATTCATTTGTGGCATATTAAATATAAGCCTGGTTGTGTTGTGGCTAATAGCGTATATATATGTCTTGTGTTTATTTACTGTTTTAGTCATTCCCAGCTGAATATCAGGTCCCACCCGCCTCTCACAGCATCTTCCCTAACTGAATCGCTCCCACTGCCCTCTAGTCCTTCACTCTTACTTTCCTCATCCACAAATCTTTCATCCTCGCTCAAATTAATGGGGAAATCGTCGCTTTCTCGGTCCGAATCGCTCTCGCTGCTGGTGGCCATGATTGTAAACAATGTGCGGATGTGAGGAGCTCCACAACCTGTGACGTCACGCTACTCGTCTGCTACTTCCGGTACAGGCAAGGCTTTTTTATCAGCGACCAAAAGTTGCGAACATTATCGTCGATGTTCTCTACTAAATCCTTTCAGCAAAAATATGGCAATATCGCGAAATGATCAAGTATGACACACAGAATGGACCTGCTATCCCCGTATAAATAAGAAAATCGCATTTCAGTAGGCCTTTCCTAAGTGTATGGCTGATCCATCCCCACTTTCTGCTTTTGATTTCATTTTGAATTTGCTGTTGGTTCAAACGTCTCCACAGGTCCACATTTGATATCTTGTTGGGCCACTAAATCCTCAGTATGTACCTGAGACAGTTGTTAAAGGGGAACATTATCACAATTTCAGAAGGGTTAAATCCATTAAAAATCAGTTCCCAGTGGCTTATTTTATTTTTCGAAGTTTTTTCAAAATTTTACTGATCACGCAATATCCCTAAAAGAAAGCTTCAAAGTGCCGGATTTTAACCATCGTTATACACACCCGTCCATTTTCCTGTGACGTCACACAGTGATGCCAATACAAACAAACATGGCAGTTAGAACAGCAAGGTATAGCGACATTAGCTCGGATTCAGACTCGGATTTCAGCGGCTTAAGCGATTCAACAGATTACGCATGTATTGAAACGGATGGTTGTAGTGTAGAGGCAGGTAGCGAAAACGAAATTGAAGAAGAAACTGAAGCTATTGAGCCATATCGGTTTGAACCGTATGCAAGCGAAACCGACGAAAACGACACGACAGCCAGCGACACGGGAGAAAGCGAGGACGAATTAGGCGATCGCTTTCTCACCAACGATTGGTATGTGTTTGTTTGGCATTAAAGGAAACTAACAACTATGAACTAGGGTTACAGCATATGAAATACATTTGGCAACAACATGCACTTTGAGAGTGCAGACAGCCCAGTTTTCATCAATTAATATATTCTGTAGACATACCCTCAACCGCTCTCTTTTCCTGAAAGCTGATCTGTCCAGTCCAGTTGGAAATGCATCTGCTTTGAGTGTCGCAGGATATCCACACATTCTTGCCATCTCTGTCGTAGCATAGCTTTCGTCGGTAAAGTGTGCGGAACAAACGTCCAATTTCTTGCCACTTTCGCATCTTTGGGCCACTGGTGCAACTTGAATCCGTCCCTGTTCGTGTTGTTACACCCTCCGACAACACACCGACGAGGCATGATGTCTCCAAGGTACGGAAAACAGTCAAAAAAACGGAAAATAACAGAGCTGATTTGACTCGGTGTTTGTAATGTGTTTGAGAAAATGGCGGATTGCTTCCCGATGTGACGTTATCGCTCCGAGAGCGAATAATAGAAAGGCGTTTAATTCGCCAAAATTCACCCATTTAGAGTTCGAAAATCGGTTAAAAAAATATATGGTCTTTTTTCTGCAACATCAAGGTATATATTGACGCTTACATAGGTCTGGTGATAATGTTCCCCTTTAATAAACACTTGTAGTTTATTGATGATTGATTTGGTGGTTTTCCAGGTTTCACAGCCATAAAGGAGGACATATTTTACACTTGTATTGAAGATTCTGATTTTGGTGTTTCTGGAGAGCTGGGAAGAGAGCCATACAGGTCGGAGAGTTCTAAAGGCATGTCTTGCTTTGCTGATGCACAGCTCAACATCTTTATCAGCTCCTCCATCTGTGCTGATGTTGCTTCCCAGGTAGACAAACTCGACCACATCTTCCAGGGGGTGCTCCTCGATTGTGATAGGTTGATAGGATTTGGTGTTGAGCCTCATGACCTTGGTCTTCCCAGTGTTTATCCTGAGGCCTATCTGTTTACTGTGTTCATGCAATCTGGTGGTCTTGCGTTGGATGTGTGAGTGTGTTCCGGAGATCAGAGCCAGGTCATCAGCAAAATCAAGGACTTCTAGTTGTTCAAAAGGGTTCCACTGTAATCCTGTCCTGTGGGGTGACAGTAGACAGCCTTGCCGTACTCCTGTTTTCGGTGTCCGAGAGCTTACCATTTGAGATGACATGACCTGTGAATCCATCATACATGCATTTGATGATGTTGACCAGTTTTATTGGAATTCCATAATGTCGGAGCAGTTTCCATAAGATGTTTCTGTTTAGACTGTCGAAAGCCTTTTCGAAGTCGACAAAGTGTATGAATAGCGATGACTGCCATTCGATGCACTGCACAACAATTATTTTGAGTGATGCAATGTGATCTGTACAGTTGTTTTTCCGGAAACCTGCTTGTTCCTTCCTGAAAATCTTGTCTAGTGGTTCTTGTATTCTGTCCAGGATAATTCGGCAGAGGATTTTACTGAGCACTGAGAGGAGTGTGATGCCTCTCCAGTTTATACATTCGCTGAGGTTTCCTTTCTTCGGAACTGTGACAATTAACCCCTCCTTCCAATCATTGGGAATCTCCTCTTTTTCCCACATGTCATTTAGAAGCCCATGGAGGTGTCAGTGGTGTCAGGTGGAGTGGTGTCATTGATGTCTGCTTTCAGTACATCAGGTGGGATGTGATCCTTCCCTGGTGCCCTGCCCCGCTTCAGTTTTTTGCTGGCTCGCTTTATTTCCTCCTTTGTTATCCTACCACAGTTGATGTTTAGGTTTTTTCCTGCTCCCTTAATGACTGGTGTAGTGTCTGGGGGGAGTCTATTCAGGACCTCTTCAAAGTGTTCCTTCCAGCGCTCTAATTGCTGGGACTCTTTGGTGAGAAGGTTTCCCTGCTTGCCCCTGATAGGGCGGCTTGTGGTCCGTTTTTCCCCAGAAAGCTGACGGGTTAATCTGTACAGTTCCTTGGCGTTCCTTTCTCTGGCTGCTGCCTCTGCTTCGTTGGCCAGCTCCTCTGTTTGTGTTTTCTTGTCCCTCTTGCAGATTTTACGAACCACCCTGTTCTTTTCTTGTAGTCTTGTCGGAGGTGTTTCTTCTTGTTGTTGTCTGTCTCTCTGTTGAGTTTTGCTTTGATGTCACGCCTAGCCACGATCTCCCTCCAAGTTGCATCTGTGATCCAGTCCTTTCTTCTGGGGGTCTCTGTAGCACAGGAAAGATTCGCAAGTGTTAGTGAAATCAATCCTGCATCTTTCCCATTTGTCGTTTATGTTATCTCCTTCTGCTAGGGCTTGGAACCGGTTGCGTAGATGGATTCCCCATTCTTGTTGTATTATGATATCCTTCAGTTTCCTCGTCTCAAACCTTCTCTGAACCCTGTTCCCAACTTTCTTCTTCACTGCCAGTTTCATTCTGAGTTCTCCCACGAGAAGATGGTGGTCAGAGTCTATATCAGCGCCCCTCTTGACTCTGACACCAAGGATAACTCTCAGAAAAATTGTATGTAAATTATCAAAAAACGTTCCGTTCTGAGTTCCAGTGAACAGATGAGAGCTGTCTTTGTTGCACGAAGCAAAGTCTTGGAAAATTCCGCTGTGTACGATGGAATGAGACGGGAGGGTTTATCTATTGTCCTCGAAGACCTGCCCAAGCTGAATCCAGTACGAGCCCAAGCCCAAGGCATCTTCTTCTTTTGTCTTCAATGTGACCGAAAACAATGACTGTTTACATACTCCCCATTCCTGTTGAGACATGTGTTGTTGCGTAAACATTGAATATCTAAATAAAAGAGGAGACGTAAACCTTTTTCGTCAGAGCGTGGTGCAGGACTGTACAGAGAGTACAGTGGCCATGTCTCTCCTCAGATCTAAGTCTAAATTGAATTCTGCCGCTGTTTGATTCCTTGCCTTTTGTCTTGTTTAATAGATGTCATCAGTGTTTGAACCTGACAATAACTCTCCTCCATTTCCTGTCTATTGCAAAGTGGTCGATCTGATTCTCGGTGTGGTGGTCTGGGGATATCCAGGTAGATTTTTGGGTTTGGTTGTGTGGGAGGAGACGGCCTCCGATCACTAACTCATTGAGGGCACAGAAGCTGGCAAAGAGAAGCCCATTCTCATTCATCAGTCCCAGTCCTTCAGTCCCCATTGTTCCTCTCCAGTCGCTATTATCCTTTCCAATTTTGGCATTCAGGTCTCCCATTACAATCTTCATGTCTCTTTTGGGAGCCTTCTGCAAGGCAGCCTGTAGTTGTTGGTAAAAAGTGTCTTTCTCTTCAAAAACAGCAGTGTTGGAGGGAGCGTAGCATTGAATGAATGTGATATTGCGTCCTTTTGATGTAAACCTGGCTGTGATGATCCTTTCTGAAATTGGTTCCCATTCGATTAGGCTTTTTACTGCACCTTTTGAAAGGAGTAGTCCTACTTCGTGTGTGTGTTGGTCTTCTTCTTTGGGGTTGCCTGAATAGAGAAATGTCTCTCCAGTGGCAGTTGTTACTTCTCCAAAGGTATTCCATCGGCTCTCAAATACACCAACAATTCTTAGGTTGTAACGCTGCATTTCTTTGATAAGTTGTGCCAATTTTCCAGCTTGGTACGGTGTTCTGACATTTCAGCATCCAATTCTCATTCTTGACTTCAGCTTCAGCAGACATTTCCCCCCCTGAGGTCTCTGATGAGTTTGCCCCAGAGGGTTAATACATCCCACTTGTGGGTCGTCAGTTAGGCTTCGGTCAGTCAGAGGTAAAGTTTCCATAGATTCGGTTTCTGTAACCAGTTTATTTTTCCAGGGACGGGTAGTTAGCCCATCGCCCAACCCCCAACCTGGAGGGCCAGGGATTTATTTACACTTGCCTTGTGTTAGGAGAGTGGTCTTCCCAGACTTAAGCAGTCTCTTCAGCTGCTCGCAACTGGTCTTTTTGCTGCTTGCCGTTGACCACATTGTTTGGTTCTTCCGCCAACCAGCTTGGAACTTCACCGCTGATCGGTACAGATTCCTCCGCTGAAGGTTTCTATCCATCATTCCTGTTGCCGATGTCTTCACCTGAACTACGTTAGCCTACCCTTTTCAGGGTCCCTGTGAGACCTTCTTAGCTACCGTGACGGCCCGGTGAGGCCTTCACCATACATCACTCTCACAGGCAATCCCCTACTTGCCGTTTCCTGGGGGTGCACCACTAAGAGGTAGAGTAGGATTTTGCACCCCCCGGATAGGTTAATTGGCAACACTAAATTAGTCCTAGTGTGTAAATGTGAATGCAGCTCAGATAGGCCACTCCTGCAACCCCGAGAGGGACAAGCGGTAGAAAATGGATAGATGGATGGCTCATTGAATGTATCGTAACAACAGCATGACTGCAAATTATTAGTTGCTTCCCAGGAGCTACATTAGTTTATGTGCACATGCTCCCTCGCTGTACATGTTGACGAGACAGGGGTGAGAGACACCAAACTAATTCCTCAAACCAACGAGCAATTTTTATTCAATATAATTAGTGATTGTGAAAAACACAGACACGTTAAAGTGTTGTGTTAAACCACTAATGGTAACGTAAGGTAGCTGGTGATGTTCTTATTTGTTTTGTTTTAAAAAAAATAAATAACTGTGAGCAAGGTGCATACAGCCCCTTTAACAATGGCAGAGTATTACATGGAAACCAGAATCCTTATTATGGTTTCAGAGTAACAATTAGTTGACTTTACTACACGTACTGTTGTGATCTCGAAAGTTAAAGTGGCTTTGTTTGTTCTACTAAAGTACAATAATAATAATAATAATAATAATACATAATGTAACATAGCCACATATTTTAAAATTCTGTACTTTATCCTGCTTTGTAAATCACAGCAATAACTATACTATAAATCAGGTTTATTGTTTTGGTTGTAACTTCTGAAATTCAAGTAAAGTGTGATTTGGAGAGAATTTGTGAAGAGTAGTGGAACAAGCTAAGATGTCCCATCCGTATAGAATCCTATGTGTCAAAAAAAAAAGGAGAAAAAAAAAAAGAAAGAAGGATCCAATCCCATTAAAGCAGAGATATTCAACTCAATTGTTTTGGGGGCCACATTTCAAGAAAGCTAAAGGACCGGGTGCTGGACTTCTTCTTTCACTATCGGTCTTAATTTGTATATTCCGGAGAACCATTGTCTTCTACAGTAGACATTTGATTTTGGTTTATCTATTTTGTCAGAGTAACAGAGGTGTTCTGCTGTTTTTAAGGACCGGCTGCAAAAAAGCTAGCCAAAGATATTCTCTATGACAGCATTGCGGTATTAAGAAAGAAAAATGTGAGTCTCTCAAGTTTTTGGAACTGAACTTATTGGCCACCAGTTGAATAACCCAAATGATGAAAAATAGAACCTTGGGGAACACTACCAGTATAACTTAAGAAGTTGAACAAATGACTACTGACTACATCTGACATAAACAAGCTACAACAACATCTAAGTTACATAAATCACATTACCGAAAAACATGTGTAACTCCCAAAAAGGAGAGGACCTAAGGGGAACTGCACTTTTTGGGGGAATTTTGCCTATCATTCACAATCATTAGATAAATTAATATATTTTTTGCATTCTGAAGATTAAAAAAAAAAGCTTGTGGGAGTCCCGTGTTACATTCAAAGCCCTTTAAAACATCTTTAAAAACCTCCATTAACGCTGTATTTAGGCCGTAAGAATGTATATAATGTAGTAACAGGCATATTCATAACAATATGTAATATGTACCGTATTTTGGTAAATTTTAAGCATTACTGGAACTCATTTTCTTGGGCGCATTAATTTCATTGCTCATAGCAACATACTTCCTACTTCCGCCAACAAAGGCGAGTGTTCCTACTTCCAGCAAAAACCTATGTATGCTACAAGCGAGGGTTCCCAACCTTATATTTTTTAAGCTGAACACACGGATGACGAACTAGTGGTTATAGAAGCTGAGCGAGCACGAAGTGAGTTTGAAACATTGGAGAAACGGTAGCCGAGAGAATTAGCACCGTCATGTCACGGTGGCGTAAATGTGAAGCTTGCTAAGCTACAGTATCCTGACAGAAAGTTGCTTCTGCTGCACTGAGAGGCACACAATGTTTTTTATCGATGTACGCTTCTTGTATTTGGCGAGGACAGTGCTCAAAGAAACTGCATCACAACAAAAGACAAACTGTTTGTGCTCACAAACCCAGCAGGGGTACAATCTTTTTTCCCCACTTACTGTATCTAAAATCAACTGGAAAAACATGTCCCCGGCCAGCTGGACCAAATAGACAACTGTCCATTGAGTGTGTCACTTTAATATTGATCATGCTTGTTATTAATGTTTTGTTTTAGTCATGTTCAGTTTTGTTTTTGGACTTTTTGTCCACTTTTGTTTGTTTTGTCACCATAGCAACCATTAGTTTTCACCTGTCACGTCACGCACCTGTTTCACGTTCGGACTCACACACACCTGTCACCAATCATGTCACTGTTATTTAAGCCTACCTTTGTTCATCACTCGTTCTGCCTGCATTGTCTTTGTGTCACACCGGCTTATGTCTCGTTCTGACCATGTAAGTTTTCCTAGTCCATGCCATAGCTTCTGCTAATTAGCAGCTTCACTTGTGTTTTAGGCACGCTTGCCTTTTTTTGTTGTTGTATTTTTGTGTTTGTGGTAGTGAGTGACTTATGTCAATAAATCCAAGCCTACCTTCACGCTGTCGTCTGGAGCCGTCCTTTGCACTGGAAGAACAACCCCGCAGCGAGCTGCGACCCCCACTTTACAGAAACAGAAATATTAATTTTTATGTTTTTCAGTCAGTACGCATTGTGTTGTTTCGGTACAAACTCAAAAAGCGATTCAGGTGCTGACACATAAGCTAGCTTACCTCTTGCTAAAGCAGAAGCATGCCATTGCAAGGGGATGTGTTACGCTAGAAAAACAGTTCCTTAGTATTCGCTCTCACAATAACAATGTCGCTACAGCTTGGTTATTTTATAGGTTACGGAACATAAATAAAATATTGTTGGCGTTTTTGGATGTATTTTTAGAGTGATTTAGAAACAGAATGGATTGTGCCTATAAGCTGCATTGCTAGCCACATCTTAAGAGCGTTTTTTTATTCTTTAGAATGCATTTAAAAAAAAAAAAAAAAAGGAAGATGTGTGTTTTTGCCTCTCATAAGGAATGTGAACAATAGGCAAAATTCCACCCCAAAAGTGCAGTTCCTTGAGTAACGCTTTCGTTATGTAAATCGCAAGTTTGGACCCCTGTGTTCTGTTTGCCAGCAGGGTAAAACTTTCAATGCCAACGTGTTTACAGTGGTCCAACTTTCTCTATACAACAGGCGTGCTCTAGTGTTTTTAGGAATTTGCTGCAAAAATGTTTGTCTGGGCCACCAGTTGAATAGCCCTGCATGAAAGCAAAAGATGTAAACTATTTTTACAGTACATGTATGTTTCCTGTAACACATTTGTTATTTAAATTGTACAGGTCATATGTTATTGCATTATTTTGTTTTTTAACATCAGTAACACACTATTTATGAATATTGCAAAGACACTAATGCAGGGGTTTTCGAAGTTTGGCACAGTAAGCCTCCCCACTGCTGCTGCACCTTCTGGCACCACCAGGCTCACAATTTAAAAAACACCGCTTCACCCATTCGTTTGACAAAATTAGGCTTCGGCTATAAGTCTTCTACACTCAAACCTCTGTAAGATGGCTGGTGTGTTTCAATCTCCAAAAAACAGATCGTTTTTCAATTTGAAGCATGCAAGCACGTTAAAAGAAACTAGTGAAATATGGTGAATGTGGGGTGACAAAGACATCTAAAGAATGCCTAGTAAAAATATAAAGACGTGTTTGAATAGTCAGACAGCTGTAGAAATCTTGAGCATGCTCATATCACAAGCAAGACTCTTCTCACACTTCTCACCGTGACATATCTGCAGACATAAACAGCATGAAGAAAAAGCAAAACAGTATTGTCTTCCAGATAGAACTTCATTGCCAGCACCTGCCTGTAATGACAAATGTACTGCACAGAGAATTTGACAATTCATCAGTACAACACATGAGTGTTTTGAGATGATAAAAGCAGCTTAACTTGACTCATGCCTTGTGCAATAAGCAAGGGGAAGGCTGTTTCTGAAGATATAGGCTAGAACATCATCTACGCCAAGCTGTCGTGCGCTGCTTTTTTTCATCTACTTATGTGCCCGAAAAAAATCAAGTGGAAAAAGCATGAGCTCACACTTTGCAACATGGCAGATATAATCTAATCATGCGGGCTGATGATGCATACATCATACTTTATATCTAATTTAAGACTGCTCTTGATCATCGCATTCCACTTTCCCCCTCCAAAACATCCAAATTATTCCTATTCCCACGTGACGTGTAATTTCGGACGCAAGAGCTGGAGCAAATCACTTGCAGACTACTTCATGGGGTGCTTATGAACGTGAGACAAGGGGCCCGGGGACCCAAGTACAAGTATAAACAACCTCATCAGTGGACAAGCTTTGATAGTAAGCGTGTGAATGGTTCCTTCTTGATGACATTATTCGGCGAGCACCATAGCAAGAAACAAAAAGTGCCCCATAATTGGGAACAGTCACAGAGGTGGGCTGTGATTAATTCCAGCACAATGAGAATCCTCAATGGAGTGGATTTGTTATTGGACGTCATCCACACAGGCCATTCTGGAGCCTCTCAGCAATCAAAAGGGGCTTGAAAAATAATTTCAGCAACATTTCCTCAAGGTTATCAAGGGGCATCTTTAGACGTCACTCTGACCTGGATGACCCCCCGCCCTCATCACCTAGAATGTTCTTCCTCAAAGAGCCGTCTCTCGGCTTCAAGTTGTTTGAATTAAGATGACGAGCAGTTTAAGGGCTGGATGAGGGATGACGGGAAAGGTACCGTCTGTAGCTGGCACATCTTATCTACCAACGTTATTAGCAAAGCTGAGAGATGCTATTAGCCATGTTACATTAACCTGCTGCCCGCCCATCATCGCTTGCCATGGCCAGCAACAACATCGTACAAATCCAGTCCAGATGTCTCGAGCCTTTCAGCTTCAATATTTCACTCCCTCCTGGATTAACGTTATCGAGCGTGTCACTGATCTCTGCATGATAACACCTCACATGATCTTTGACAAGCAGCGCCTACAGCTGCACTGCTCAATGACTTATCCCACCTGCATATTTGCTCCAAGCAAACATGCTACTTCAACAAATACCTCATAGAAAACGCACTAGGCAAAATTGTGTTGTTTCACACTCTGATATGTCACATTTTGACTCTGGACTAACTTTTTTTCTTAGGTTATTCATATTACCGCTATTTCAGAGAAAATACTGGTAATCCAACTTGCACTGTACTTGTTTCTCCATATTGACAAAACAGTCCCTCTATCCTGTGACATCACAAATGTCATTGTTAAAAAAAAAATTGCAAAACAGAGGTTCAGCGGCATCCAAAACAGCACGCAAGCTCAAGCCCAGATCCATGAACCTTATGATTTGGCATCGTTTAACACAAGGAGCCAATATTGTAACAACATTGCTAAGTCAGAAAATATTAAAATCATAAGTCACTTTTAAAGGGGACCTATTATTCAAAAACAACTTTTCTTACCAATTGGTAACGGTTTTAGTGTATTTGGGATCTGCATAAAACTCAAAAATTTGAAATCAAACCATAAAGGCATTGCTGACTCAATTATAAAACAATCTTGCCTTCATACTTCCTCCAAACACCGTTTTGAACTTGCCCAATTTGTGACGTCAGCGGATATCTCCATATGGTAAAGATTGACCTGAAAAGCTTTGCGCGAGTTCACCATTGTAGTCAATAAGTTCCTCTTTTTCTCTATTCTCTTGTTATGGGGCAGCCTGGCTCCTATGTGCACATGCATCCTACGTTGTTACCATTTCTGATACAAAGTAGCATATAGCTCCAATTTATATCTGTAAGTAGACTCCGTATGGTAGCGCTAAAAACTACACCATCGCTGAGAAGGGAGAAGATGCAGTTGAAGTGGAGGCACGTAAATAAGACCACCCACAAAATGGCGCATCCTGAAGAGACGGCCTGAAAGCAGCTTAAAAAATGGTGTGTAAAACATAATCTAAGCAAATTTTTGACCAAAGAACCATGTTATGGTTACATGTTACATGTTATGTAGACCACAAGGAAGTGTTTTAAATGTAGAAAAATGTAGGACGTTTAAGTAAAGCTCATGCTTATGTATTCAACTAGAAATTAATTTATTTGTCATTGTTTGTATATAAATCAAAATCTTGGACATGAAAATGACTTTTTGCTGCTAAAATTTCTCAACCATGACTTTCTGTTGTTTGCTTTAAATAGTTAAATGTCTAAAGAATTGGGTGTTCAGTTTGTGTTGGATGTCATATTTGATCAAAGATTTCAAATGCAGCACCTGCATCAACAGCATGAGAGTATCCATGCAAGAAATGCCTGATACCAACTATGTGATAAAGTTTGTGGCATTTAAATTTGAAGGACAGTTCAGGCAAAATGTCCTCAAAAGTTGTCGCCCTGGGAGTAAAATCCCTTCCTATTTGGTGCCGATTACCAGCGTTTCCTCAGGGTTCAGAGATCACACGGACTTCCAGGATCAGTCTTCTTCTGAGGAGAGCTGTGCTCCTTCATCATGAACCTCCCTGTACGCCGCCACGGAGCTGCTGTCAGGAGTGTAGCTGCTCATGGAGATCTTCAATCCCTCAGATAGTTTTTGTGCTGCCATCTTGGCCTGCAGATCCTGTCATGAACCACAACACAAGACTAGGCTCGTCACACTCAGCTGAAGGTACGCAATAAGCTTTAACTAATATGCTAACATGTTCCACAGGCTGTCATGGGTTAGTTGAACTCCTTTGGTTTTTTTTGCATGTGAGGTTGCATCATGTAGGCAAAATGCTGCCACCTAGTGTTGTTAGCAGGATAATGCATCCTAATGTTCACGACATGAAATGTTCAAATTTTTATATGTATTTCATTTTTCATCTTTTTTCAAACAACTTTTGAGACATAAAAAGGTGAATTCTGGATTGAGGTTTAGATTTGTTGCTTCCATAAAAACAGAAGTTAGGGCATGGGTTAAAGTTGAAAGCAATAAATAAGAGCGTATTAAACATACAAGCAAGGACATGAAGTGTAGTTCCCTAAAGATGCAATATTAATTCAATTAATCTGCTTTTATAAGGAGAATATGATGCTCAAATGTTTACATTTTTGGGTTGGCATTTGAGTTAGAGGTGCCTCCAATATGTACGTTACTTTATTAAGCTACACTCAAAGAGCAAAATATTAGAACAACAGTAAAACGTGTCTATAGTGACCACTCAAGGGAAACAGTAAAAGTGTCCACTATAGACAAATGGCCACTGTATGCGGGTTGGGATTACGGTTGCGCGATATTGACGATGTACGATATAAATTAGATACATTTGGCTGACAATAGAGCTTTTAATACTATTGTTGTATTGTGATAATGCATGTTGATGTCACATTCTAGCGATTTCCAACAAATTTGACGGCGACAAAAAACTAACACGTCGTCAACGCAATGTAGTGTCAACGCATTGTAGCGTCCTCGCTGGCGGCTAATGTCCCTCTAAAGTGAAAAGCCACTTCTAAGTCAGCAATCCTTGCCTCCATGGCAGCAAATAAAGCACATTTCTTACAAGTATCATCCTTGGAGGACAAGGAATAGCTAAACATGCTACACTATACAGCCCAGGAGGATATGCAAACAGCTAACCGCAAGCTAGAGCTCTTCAATGTAAACAAAGGCGGATGAATCAAAACAAGTACGGACACTAACAATACCAAGTAGAATGCCATTATATGGTCGATACTACAGTGGTTAGATCGATATTTTTTTATTATCAAAAATATCTTGCCGTTTTTGTTATGGTTTACAAACTCCCCAAAGTCACTGGACACAGGCAAATTTTTTAAGGGCAAAAAAAATTAATAATTGATATTAGAACTAGGAGTAGGAAATAATTTAAATATTTAATTGATATTGTTACACTACCATCCAGTGTTTTTGTCCAATGATAACTGATAAAAATGGAATTGTTGGATGATCTTGAAAATCTTAAGTATCAGTATCAGCGTTGGTTATGACCAATACTCCTCCTGTAAACTACTTATTATATTGTATATATTGTTTGTTATATTGTATATTATCATTATATATGGTACATTTATTATACTTAATTTATAGAATCCATCCATTTTCTACCGCTTGTCCCTTTCGGGGGTGCCCCCCCCCCCCAGTTTTCAGTGTACAACCTGCCCATGCAACAAAATTTAACAAAATATAATATATTGTATCATCTTTATGCTGATGATACGCAAATATATGTCCCTTTAAAAAAGAAAAGTGACACGAGTTTAAAATCACTTTTAAAATATCTTGAGGACATAAAAGCATGGTTGGCGGTAAACTATCTAAACTCTAAAAAAAGGAAATCATTTTATTTGACATCAAATTATTTATATGACACTATTGACGAGCTGTTTCCAAAGTGCTGCGCATTGTAAAAAACAATTCAAAGTAAATCAATGTAAAATACCATAAGATAAAATAATGAAATAAATACAAATACAATAATAAGTTAACACAGCATTCATAATAATCAATTATTACATCCTCACTTGATCGCAACTCATTTCACTAACTGAAGAAAATGTCAATAAATTACACAAGCATTAGGTGCACTTGCCATCCAAGTTAATCATCCATCCATTTCCTACCGCTTGTCCCTCTCGGGGGTGTGGGGGGTGCTGGAGCCGTTCCTAGCTGCATTCGGGCGGAAGGCGGGGTACAGAACAAGTCGTCACCTCATCGCAGGGCCAACACAGACATGTATATGTAATAATATGCATAAAAGGCTTCTCCTCTGGCGGCTGACGTATGAAGTATTGCGTCATTTCCACTTTTTGGATGTGAGTCCACACAGCATAGATACATATCTATGAAATACTAGGGATAGGTTGATTGGCAACACTATATTGGCCCTGCAGTGTGAATGTTGTCTGTCTGTGTTAGCCCTGTGATGATGTGGCAACTTGTTCAGGGTGTACACCACCTTCCACCAGAGTGCAACTGAGATAGGCTCCAGCACCCCCCGACCCTGAAAGCGACAAGCGGTAAATATGGATGGCTATATGGATAGATACGCGAGAACTACAGCTGGCCGCAAAATGAAAAAAATAGATAAACGCCCCTAATTGGGCAGCAGCTATGGTTTTAATTTTCATGCCTTCTCAAACCACGGAAGGCTCAAACACTTTGCCCCTAGCAATGTAAGCTTGCAGCTGAAAAATGAGAGTCGTATCTACGATCCACTGATTCATATGTATGGCTGACAGACGTGATGTTGCACTCGCACTGTGGATGTTAGTGTCTCTCCTGACTTACTAATCTATTTGGTAATTTCCTCTTCTTAGCTGATTATTTTTTGCTGTAATGCGGCTGCAGTTAGACTTTTGTGATTTAGGAAAGTCCATGTCCAATCGAGATACATCGAAGAATCGATCATTTTACCCCCTTTATTGGTGATTTATTTTAAATGTTTGAGAATAAATAAGGGAGAGTGCCTGCTGACACACGATAATATGACGTGCAGTATATACAGACATAAGTAAAGTACGTACAGCAACACCCACCCTGTATGCAAATGTCCGTGGTATATTTACTTCTACTGCAAGTGAGCATCATTGGTGATTGCTTTATTTATCAAATTATTCAACGTAAAGTTTTTATATCGCAATTCATATTGTAGTAAGTTTATCTTAAATGAGTACTGTAAATCAAATAACAACTGAGACTCCATCTATTAACATCATGCATCATTGCAGCAAATTTGTGGCCGCTATACAGCGTAAAAATAACTATTCCGGTGAAAAGTGAGGGAAATCTTTGTGGCCGCTAACACGGGTTTGACTGTAATTCAGCACACAGACTAACCTGCTGTTTCATAGTCTGTGCTCTCAGAAGGTCAGCTGACTCTTGCAGAGACAGAAGCTGGGCTGGACTGTGGTGGAGAGGAGGTAGCTTTGCTGCCGTGATGTCATCCAGGTGTTTCTTGTCACGTTCCCTCCTGGCCCGCGCCGAGAGCGGCGATGACCCCTCGAACGACTGGCTGGGTGATGAGGAGCCAGATGAAGAGTTGTCGCTTCTGTTTGGCAGCCTGGAAAGTCAGAAACATGACTAAGCGATTCATCCATATACTGCTTGTGAGATAAGGCCCATCCCAGCTGACGTTGGGCGATAGGCTTGGCACACCCTTGACTAATAAAAAACAGTCAATAACATTCACACTTATGGACAATTTAGAGTTTCCAACGAGCGTAACATGCATGTACCCCCCCCCCCCCCACACACACACACACACACTGAAAACATGCAAATTCCACACAGAGATGCACATTATTTGTTTGTTTTAATATCATCTACTCACTGGTTTGGTCTGAATTTTTGACGAGGGCGAGAAGTGTTCTCTGTTCTTTGGAGGACTGTCACAATGTGAGGCATTTGGGTCGGCTTCCTAAAAAAGTAATTATCCTTTTTTTCCTCGTTTTTCCCATTAAAACCAGTGCTAGCAGATATTGTGACCCTGTCCAAGGCCTCAGCAAGGTCGGCCTCTTTTGTCCTGACAGAGATCAGAGAGGCCCCAGAGGCAGTCGTCTCCATGGTTTCAGCAGCAGCCTCTTTGCTGACAAGTTCACTCGCAGTGTCGTCTTCCTCCTCTGCAGGAACGCAGACAAGCGACCCTTCAGTCAGTTGTGACGTGGCGAGCTCACTTCGTCGCACGGTGAAGGCTTGTTGGTATTTGGACTGAAACTCTGTTCTGGCTGCTGACACCAAACTCTTCTTCCTCTCTTCTTCATCATGTTGCTCAATGGCGAGGTTTATCTTTTCTGCAAAGTCCCTTAACTTCTTTCCTTTGTCGGGAAGGGTCTCGATTAATCTCCTGCAAACAACACTATAAAATATCAAACGCTATCATTTATGGTAGATACAGTAACAGGTTACATTCAAGTTATAAGTAAAGTTTTAAGATCTTAGCATTACTGTATGGTGCCATGAATTAATGTAATGTACCAAATGATCAAGCAATTTGTACTTATTTGAAAGACACATCTGCACAAATCAAACTAAAATCTGCTTACCATGAACACAACCCCCCCCCAAAAAATATATATACCTGCTTTGTATAGGCCTGCGTTCCAGTAATATTTCTCTAATATTTCTTCTATAATTTTGTTGATACATTATTTAAATAAATGATATATTTAGTGTTTTATTTGCAGTTTCAGTTGTTTCCTCGTGGAGATTTGATTGTACGGTTTGTATCTTAACCACGTGCAGCATTTTGTGAGCGCTCTCTAGGAAATGCTACATAAACAAAATGTACTTACGGTACTCTTATTCATCCATCCATCCATTTTCTACCGCTTATTCCCTTTGGGGTCGCTGGAGCCTATCTCAGCTACAATCGGGCGGAAGGCGGGGTACACCCTGGACAAGTCGCCACCTCATCGCAGGGCCAACACAGATAGACAGACTACATTCACACTCACATCCACACACTAGGGCCAATTTAGTGTTGCCAATCAACTTATCCCCAGGTGCATGTCTTTTGGAAGTGGGAGGAAGCCGGAGTACCCGGAGGGAACCCACGCAGTCACGGGGAGAACATGCAAACTCCACACAGAAAGATCCCGAGCCCGGGATTGAACCCAAGACTACTCAGGACCTTCGTATTGTGAGGCAGATGCACTAACCCCTCTGCCACCGTGAAGCCCTTACTCTTATTCAATCAACTTATATTATGTAATTGTTTGTAAATTAAATCAAATCAAATCAAATCAACTTTATTTATAGATGATCAATTCCTGTTTTTTGGTACATATACTGAATTTGACTGCATGTGTGTACATTCTATTTCTGATTCAGGACAGTACATTACCAATTATTTTATAACAATGTATTGGCCCTAGTTCAGGGGTGTCAAACTCGGTATCATTGCGGGCCCCATGGCAGCCATTTCTAACAGTGAAGATATGTCAAAATAAATGTATTATTGTCTCATTATATAATTACACAATACCTTATAAATTTGATTATTTTAATATATATAAGTTGAGGTGACAAGCTAAAATAGTTAGGAATATCTTGTTGCAATATCAGATAATACTAAAGTTGTCAAAATTGAATGACTAAATCCATTTATCAATAAAGACTGGTAGCCTTATTGATACACATTTAGGAGCTTTCGCATGGGCGGAATGCCTCAGCGGGTAAAGCGGCTGTCCAGAAACTTGAAGGTTTCTGGTCGGATTACAGCATCCGCCATCCAAGTAGCTGCCGAAATGTCCTTGGACAAGATACTTCACCCACCCTACTCCCAATCCAAAGAGCTTTGAGACATGTGTGGAAAAAGCTGTATATACAGTAAATACAATGTATACATACATTCGTACATTAAATGATGTGCCATATCTTGAGCACCGATTTTGACACTTGTGCCCTAGTTTATTGAAGTAACAAGTCTGGCAGGGCACTTTCTGTATGTAATGACAGCCCAACATGTCCGTCCTGTGACACATCACATAATTTTTAACCTAATGGTGTTTGGAAAATTCAACTTAACATCTTACACCTAACGAACCTAATAAGAGCTGTCTTTTTTAATAGAGATGATGACAAGGTCACTGCCCAAGAGATATTAATTTAACAACAAATGTAATATTCCATCCATTCATCCATTTTCTACCGCTTGTCCCTTTAGGGGTCGCGGGGGTGCTGGAGCCTATTTCAGCTGCATTCGGGCGGAAGGCGGGGTGCACCCTGGACAAGTGGCTACCTCATCACAGTATAACCAACACGGATAGATAGACAACATTCACACTCACATTCACACAATAGGGCCAATTTAGTGTTGTTAATCAATCGATCCCCAGGTGCATGTCTCTGGAGGTGGGTTTCCTCCGGAGTACCCGAAGGGAACCCACGCAGTCACGGGAGAACATGCACACTCCACACAGAAAGATATTGCCTATTATTTGCACACTATTAACAAGTAATGTATCGAAAACTTGAACACCGAAACAAGACTTTGATAACCGAAATCCGTGGTAAACAAAACGCACATCATTGTGACTGTCTTGAGCGTTGCCAGCATGTCTGCAATGTGGACGTACTTTTTATATACAGTCGTAGTAAAAAGTTTACATACACTTGTAAAGGACATAATGTCATGGCTGTCTTGAGTTTCCAATAATTTCTACAACTCTTATTTTTTGGTGATAGAGTGATTGGAGCACATACTTGTTTGTCACAAAAAACATTCATGAAATTTGGTTCTTTTATGAATTTATTATGGGTCTACTGAAAATGTGACCAAATCTGCTGGGTCAAAAGTATACATA